>NW_020867721.1:0-39634 GCF_003369695.1 Bos indicus x Bos taurus
CTGTTACATGACAAAAGCAAGTTGTAAAACAACACTCAATTATTTGATTAACTGAACTAAAAATGAACATATATTATCTCGTGTAAATAAATATATATTTGAAAATGTTTTTTTCTAAAAAGCTGGAGGAATATATACAAGTGAACCACAGATACTTTGATAAGGATGAAAGAGAAATTTTACTTTTACTCTAAATTATCCAGTTTCTTTTTGGGTGTACTTTTAACTCAGGAGGAACTTGAACGAGAGTGTATATTGTTTGCATTTAAATAAACACTACATATGATTGTACAGAACCAGCTTATCATAAAACGGAACCAATGTATTTCAGAGTCAAACAAATGATAAGCTGTGTAGAAGAGAGTGAATATCTGCTGAAGGGCTAGAGACAGAAAGAGCACACGAGAAGCACAAACAGTGAAACGCGGGCTGCACACTGCTGTGCCCTCCAGTCACTGGGCCATTCCCTGAACACTTGCTGGGTTTAAGGCAGCCTGGAAGTCAGTCACCTGTCCAAGGCACGTCTGAATTGATGCCAGGCCATAGTAAAGACATATTTCAATTAGTAGCTCTCAGAGGTAGCAAAAGTACACTTTATTCTCTAAACTTATTTTGGCCTGTTCTATAATGGATTGTTCCATTAAAAACAAAACACTCACAGCAACATTAAAAACCACCCTTTTGGTGTACCTGGAAGCTTTTGCCATTTTAGAGCTTTCTCTTTTTCTGTCATCTCTTAAACATGTAAAATAAATACAGTCAAGTCCCCTCAGGAGGGGCCACTCAGGGAGCTCTGGGCCTCAGTCGTTCCTAGGAATAAAAGTGGCAAAGAGCATTTTTGCTCCAGAACTCTCAAGGCATTTTGGTGTGGGATAATCGGGACCCATGGAAAGCATATGATAGCCTGATACTGTTTCTCACATCTGCCACAGTTCAATGATTTTCAATATCTTACTTTTTGTAACCAAAGATTGAGAATGCTCAGGAGAGAGCATAAATATAACTACATACTCGTTATAAATAGCATATAAGTAGAAAGTATAGTTAGATGTGAGTCTAACTTAGCTTAATATCCTAGTTCCTGTGGCTCTCAGTCCCTAAGGCTCAGACTACATTCCTCGGGCACCTCTACACATTGGACAGTAGGTGGCGCTTTCAGCCTGTTTGGAACAGTTCACGGGCTTTGGCTTGTTTACTTGCTTTTTAACTGTTTTACCACCATGGCACAGAAAACCGAATAATTTGGTACATAAGTGTATGAAGTCCAGATCAATGTCATGGGAGCAATTCCAGAAGAACACAAAGCCATATAACTGATCTGTAGGAAGCATTTACAAATATCCACAGAAAAGACTTTACCTCTCCGTAGATCCAAACTGAAAACAGAAAGTGAAAGTCACTCAGTCCTGTCCGACTCTTTGGGATCCTTAGACTGTAGCCCGCCCAGGCTCCTCTGCCCATGGAATTCTCCAGGCAAGAATACTGGAGTGAGTTGCCATTCTCTTCTCTAGAGAACCATCCCAACTCAAATTATCCAGTAATAAAATGCTTTTAGGGTTTGTGTCACAAATGCTCTTCACTACTTTGATTCCTGGTAATGACAGAATCTCAGGTTGACCCGGGACCTGCCCTAAAGTAGTTTGTGTCCTGTAACCCTGGTCCCACATAGACTTAGTTCAGTTTTCTTGTTTGGAAACAATTTAACCTAGCTTGCTCAACAAGCGAAAAGCAAACTACTATACCTTAAAATGTTCCAGTAGAGCACAGTCAAGTGCACTTGATTCTAGGAACTTTCAAACGATGTTTTTAAGCCTTGTCAGCCACCAGCTTCTCTTGATTCTGAAAGCTGGGTTTACTAGGGACCGGCAGCAGTGGAAGTGTGATGAAATCACTGCAGCGGTGTTGCGCTTCAAAGCACAGGGTCTGTACAGACTAGGAACAAGGATAAAATATTCTGAAGGGGTGAATCCAGGGCATTTACTCTTATCTGAACAAAAGCTTGTGCACAGATGCATTTTATGCATCACCAGGGAGGCACAGGCTCCCTGGGCTCTCCAAATCCCTCAGGTTAAGAGCTCCTGGCCAGGGAGTGAAAGAAAGCAAAGGCAGCCCTTCCCTCTTTCCCCATTCCAAACCTCTTAGTCTCATCACATTCTGACCTCTGGTCCCATGAGAGGGACAGTGGATGCTCAGCGCGCTGTCCCAGCCACATGGCTGCCAGAGGAGTTACAGGGAGCAGACTTGCCCAATGGTGCCGCTGCTTGCTGCCTGCTGCTGGGCCTTGTGAGAAGGCCCCAAGGAGATCTAGGAAAAGCAAAGCGAGTCCAACTCAGCAGAGCAGCCCCGAAGTACAGGGAGTTGAAGAAACAGGAAGCAGGAGTCAGGTCAAGGAAGGACCCCTTTCTGAAGGCTTGCGCTGATAACGGGTGTGGCTGAAGCATCACTCTCCAAGCACATGGGGCTCTGAGTCTGCAGGCACTTCCAGTTTGCCTCACCATGAGAGGCGCCTGCTTGTCAGAAGGCAGATCTTTTCTACCATCAATAAACTGTCTTTTCCCCGCTGTCAGCCCTATAATCTGGCACTATAGCGCCTTGCTCCATTGGCTGCTAACACTTCTGTAAAAAGAGATCTAACTGTCAAGAGTTCAGAATTCCACGGGTCTGTGGAGTCCCGCCACCAATTCACTCCCAGAGCTGTGTCTGAATCAAGTAAAATGCTCATTACAGGCTTAGGATTGAAGATACTAAAGTGAGAACATGAATAAATTTAGAACTTTTGGAAAGTCTGATTTTAAAGTATTTGTTTATCTTTAAAGTCCAATAATAAACATTTACTCTTGCTTGTCTTGTCTGAGGAATAAACATGGAAAGATACTTACTGAAAAAAAGCTACAAAATCTGAGGCTTTGAAGAAGGGAATTAAAAGAGAATGGGTCTCATGAAGAGTAACTCCTTTCAGACGGAGAAGCTGAGAGGAGAAAGAAATTGATTAAGACAAGATCTTAATATTAGAGCTGAGGCCTTCTGCCATTTAGTCAAATTTGCTTTTCTGCATGCAGGGTCACCTTATACAGACTCGTACAGACACAACAATACAGCTTACCATCTCCACTGATACGCAGAGGGGTTGCCCTGGCCACCGCTTCAGACCACCTTGTGGGCACTCAGGATGCTCAGGACTCTGTCTTATGTGTCTCTGGGAAGTGACTCCTAGGAGGTCCATCCACTGAGCCGAGTTCATCTGTTTCCAAGCAGCCCTTTAAATCCCTGAGGGCCAGCACCCCTCTCTCACCACATAAAATGTCCCCCCGTGTGTCACTGCTCCTCAATCAACATGGCTGCTGCTTTTATAATCAGTCTTCAGATATGGTCACCTGATTCTATTATTTTTTATTAGCTGAAGTCAATCAAGTTGTTTTTATATCTTACTAGCATATTAATATGTCAGATTCAGAGAAATAATTCAAGTATGAAGTCAATTGATTATCCTCCTATCCATATGAAGTGTAAATATAATCTCTGGGAGTTGGTGAAGGACAGGGAAGCCTGGTGTGCTGCAGTCCATGGGGTCGCAAAGAGTTGGACATGACTGAGTGACTGAACAATGATAAAGTATTATCTCAATTGATAATGAATGTACAGTGCATAGGGAAAAGTGGGAGAAAAGTATTTTAAACTTGGATCAAGCTTAGCTAATAAAATTAGCAGTTGCAAATGTTGTTTGAGGGAAGAACATAACGAATTATGAATTAGGAAATTTTCCTCTTATGTGAAAGGAAAAACAGCAAAAGTCACAGAACATCCTCATGAGTAGATATATTTATTTATTTAGAAAACTGCTTATTTTCTGTCAACCAATTTCCATTTTAAGAGTTTGTGGGGTTTCCATAATGGCTCATGGTAAAGAATCCTGCCAATGCAGGAGACATGAGTTCAATCCCTGGTCCAGGAAGATCCCATGTGCCTTCAGAGGAACTAAGCCTGTGAACCACAACCATCAAGCCTGTGGCTCCACAGCCTGGGGGCCACAGCTCCTGAGCCCACGCTCTGCCACCACTGAAGCCTGGGGGCCCTGGGGCCCACGCTCCATAACAAGAGAAGCCGCTGCAACAAGAAGGCCAGGCACCACAACCAGAGTGCTCCCCGCTCACCGCAACCAGAGCAAACCTGTGCAGCAGCAAGGACCCAGCACAGCCCCCACCCAAGAAAAGAGCTGTGAAAGAACAGCTGAAGCCCACGCAGTGCTGTGCCTACCCATCCAGTGGCCTGAGCAGTGGGCGCTGCAGGCCAGCCTTCAGGGGGAACTGAGGAGTAGGCAGCGAGCTCGCTGCCTGCCTGTGGACTAGGCCAGCACCTCAGATCCAGTAGCGTTGCACTCAGCTGCTGAAGTGACCCATTCACGGTGAAGTCCTCCTTGGTCAGAGCTTGCTCAGCTGGCACCTGCTCTTCCCTTTTAATCTCTTCAGAATCTGCAGATGTAGAGATTAGGCATGACCTCCCAAGAGTGTTCACAGGAAACGGTGCCGCGCACGGGCAGAACTTCCCCGGTGAGCATCCGCCAAGTCAGACCCACCGACAGCTCCCTGGTTGCCAGGAATGGGTCGTCTCCAGAGTGCAGAGGAGAGTCCGTGTCACACAGACCGATGGTAAGAAGTTCATATACATGCCCCTGGGAGAGGCTGGCGGTCAGCCCAGGGATCGTAACTACCAGGAGTCTTGGCTCCTGGAAGCTGCCTGGGTCTGGTTAGTGGCGGCTCCAGGAGCTAAGCGGCTGACCAGAGGAGCGGCGGCAGCAAACTGCAGCTCAGCTCGCTGGTTAAGGTTCCTGGAGGACGCAGCAGGGACAGCAGCTGAGTTTTCAGTGGCAATGATGGCATGAGCTGCCTACAGAAGCTTCTCCCAGGTTCTCTTCGGATTCCTAGTGTAGACGCCGCCACTTTTCCTTCTGTAGATGTACTGCTCCTTTGGGAAGTAAAGGTCCGTGCTACCTAAGTGGGCCCCTGCTGCAAGGAACGTGATGACGTCATCCTTCATTTGCCGGACAGCAAGGACCCAGGATAGTGGTAAAAGATTCACTTCCCGTTATGACAAGAATCCAGACAGTGCCCTATGACCACTGTCTGGGTAGCGTGGGAAAAGCCCGAGAAGATGTTTTAGAGAAGCCAGATAATCTTTCTGATAAAACAAACTTGACTTTCATTCAGTTTGTAGAAATAACGCTGTGAGTTTTATTCTTTAGAGGTTTAAATTTTTTTGTAATGTCTTGGCATTTCTGAGAAACTTATAATACATGTACAAGGTTCAAGAACCTAGAAATATTAAATACTTCATATTACATTGTTCTTCCTACCACCTCCCTTCTTGTCAAGGCCCTGCTGCTTCCACAGTCAGCCACGTGTTTTGTTTCTCAGAAACAGCTTCCGGAGATTTATTTATTTTTTCTAAGTATTTATTTGGCTGTGCCAGCGGGACCTTTGCCATGGGAACTCTTAGCTATGGCCTGTGGGTTCTAGTTTCCTGACAAGGGATTGAACTCAGGCCCCTACAATGAGAGTGCAGAGTCTTAGCCCCTGGATCAAGAGAGAAGGCCCAGAATGTCATTTTATGGATACACAAGCAACTATGAATATCTATTTCTTCTTCACTCCACATGTGGTGCTAATGGTAAAGAACCCACCTCCCTATGCAGGAGACATAAGGGACTCAGATTCAATCCCTTGGTCTGGAAGATCCTCTGGAGCAGGAAAATGGCAACCCACTCTAGTATCCCTGCCTGGAGAATCGCCATGGGCAGAGGAGCCCGGTGGGCTACAGTCCATAGTGTCAAAAGTGTGGGACATGACTGAGTGACTGAGCACAACCACATTTAAAACCATAAATGGTCACATACTGTGCACAATGTTTTATGGTATCTTGCTTATATTCAGCTGACAATATCTTGGGGAATATTCTCTCTTGGAACGCTATTTTCCACAAATCAGTCCACTGAATAGATGATGTACTATAATACGCTTTACTGGTCCACATTGGAATAAACACTAATATAAAATGACATCTTGACATCACAAAAAACTATGTAATGCATAACCTTAGCCTAATTTATTCCATTGCAGGAAAATGTATCAATTTCTAATGCATATGGAATTTCTACAAATCTAATGGATTTGTAGCCTGAAGTATTTCTAACTGAAATGTAGCAACTGATAGGATTCTGCTGGTAAACTAGCACGTTGCTGGATTCCCCGCCCCGCTCCCGAGAAGCTATGCAATGATCATTTCTCTTTCCTTAAGACTCAACCTCTCCTCTCCCAGATTTCTCCCTGTTCTGTTTTCAAAAACATTCTCCAACCTCTTCTGCCCTTGTGACTTCTCTATAATCTGCTCCTCTTCTTAGCACTGTCCTTCATTCTCACACCCTCATTGCCTGGCCTGGTCTCTACCTGCCATCTCAACATTGCCCATCATTGCTCCACCCACTCCCCTGGAGATGGTATCAATATGACCAGATAGATGGTTGAGTATAGAAAAATGGTTCATGGATGATACTGAATCACTGAGCCTGGATGAGAAGGAGACATCCACAGGAGAGTCTAAGGTAGCTGGGGAAGAAGGAGAATTTAGGTTTTATCTGTGGTCTTCATTCAGGGGAAGATGCTACAGGGCCCACCAGGGAAGGAGAAGTCCGAGTCAGAGGCAAATACTTGGGAGGTGGTGTCCAGAAATTCCAGCAGGAGCTCTGGAGAGAAGAGTGAGGCAGAGTGCCTGCTGTGAGGCTGCTGTGAGTGTCGGGCAGGGACACACACGGGGCAGCAGAGAAAGGAGCAGGAAGGTGATAACAGGCTTCCCAAGGGAGGGAGGGTGTCAGGTGATAGTGATGTGCACACAGTTACACATGTCACAGAGATGAGGGAGGATGGAAAAGAGCCAGTGAGAGGGAGGGCGGATGCAACTAATACATCCTGTACACTGTTTCCTGAGAGGCCAAGAGCAGAAGCCGAGAGAGAGGCTGAGCCAGAGCACAGGACACAATGAAGGAGACATCAAAGTTGATAAATAAAAACATAGGTGTTCAAATCAAGATTCTGTGAAAACACTCTTTTAAGGAATACAATTGGGATTTTAAGGAACTGCTTTTAAGGAATATAGAAATAAAATTGCAGGTGAGATATTAATTCTTAGATGATTCACAAGAATGACTCCCCTGCCTAAAGAGTGACACCATCAGAAGCAATTCTGTGCAGAGGAGAGCGGGGAGACGGCACAGCACAGTGGTGGAGACACGTGGTCGATGGAGACGCTGGGCCTTCACGGGTGGAGGGGGTTCCTGTAGACCCCAGGGGAGTCCTGTAGACTCCCTGTGTGCTGAGAACATTGAGCAGGAGTTACTGGAGCCATTGAGAGTCACTGTACTTGAAGGGGTTTTGTTTAAATATAATTTTATTTCTTTTTGGCTGCGCTGGGTCTTCTTTGCTGCCTGCAGGCTCTCTCCACTTGCAGCGAGCAGGGCCTGTGCTCTAGTTGGGTGGCTGGGCTTCCCGCTTTGGTGGCTTCTCTTGCTGTGGAGCGCTGGGCTCTAGGATGCCTGGGCTCAGTCTTTGCGGTGTACAGACTTAATTTCTCTGTGCCATGTGAGGTCATCTGGGGACCAGAGATTGAACCGGTGTTCCCTGACCTGCAAGGTAGATTCTTAACCACTGGACCACCAGGGAAGCCCCTGTACTTGAAGTTTTCATTGGAGCTACCTAAAACATGATAAAAAGTGATCTCAGCAAAAGGGGGAAGGAGCAGTGAGTGCACGGCCTGCCTTCCACCAAAGAGAGCCTGCTGGGTTTGCACAGACCCCTTTCCGTTTCTGAACCACACTTGCCTCTTTCTCCACCTAAAAACCACACATCTCTTAAATTCTCCAAGCAATCTTCTAGTGGCTTTCTTCCATGGAAGTAGAATTTCTTTTTTTTCTTCTTTTTTTACTTTTATTTGCATTTATTTTTTGCAGCATGTATTCCCAAGCCATAACTTTTTGTTTCTTTCAGTTTCTTTTTTTTTCTTTTTTTTTTTTAATTTTATTTTTAAACTTTACATAATTGTATTAGTTTTGCCAAATATAAAAATGAATCCGCCACAGGTATACATGCGTTCCCCATCCTAAACCCTCCTCCCTCCTCCCTCCCCATACCATCCCTCTGGGTCGTCCCAGTGCACTAGCCCCAAGCATCCAGTATCGTGCATCGAACCTGGACTGGCGACTCGTTTCTTACATGATATTTTACCTGTTTCAATGTCATTCTCCCAAATCTTCCCACCCTCTCCCTCTCCCACAGAGTCCATAAGACTGTTCTATACATCAGTGTCTCTTTTGCTGTCTCATACACCGGGTTATTGTTACCATCTTTCTAAATTCCATATATATGCGTTAGTATACTGTATTTATGTATTTCCTTCTGGCTTACTTCACTCTGTATAATAGGCTCCAGTTTCATCCACCTCATTAGAACTGATTCAAATGTATTCTTTTTAATGGCTGAGTAATACTCCATTGTGTATATGTACCACAGCTTTCTTATCCATTCATCTGCTGATGGACAAGGAAGTAGAATTTCTACGCAAAAAATTCTATGCAATCTTTCTATGTGAATATCAGAAGAAGGTGAACATTTTGTTTGAGGTTATGGTTCTGGAAATTCAGAATTAAATATGTTTCAGCTCACATTGGCCAAACGTGCTATACCTGGCCTCAGCCTCCTGTATTTTAGTTGGCTCACTGGTGTCATTAAGGTCCTGGGATCCCTCTAGCCCCTCAACTACTGCATCCACCTCCTATGGCATGGCAAAAAAAAAAAGGCTCTCTGGTACCATTAATATCCCTGTTGATTGCAGATCCTGTGATCTTGCTGGTGCCTTGACTTACTGCAGCTTCCCAAGTTCTTACCTAGGATTTGTTGGCATAAAGTTCAACCAGGAAAAGCATAAAACAAAACCTGTTTTAATGTGTCTCTTGATATTTGGTTTTGTTTTTACATTTGCAAGAGCAAAACAGAGAAAATGAAGCAAAGGATACTTTTAAACATATATGGTTAACTGATTTAGAATTACTGATTCAAAGAGTGTCTGTAAAAATAAAATGTGACTTCCACTCCCAGCTTTAAGAGGAACAGTATCTGAACTTCCTCACCTGGCACTGGTAATTAGAAAGCTGAACAAAATACTGGGAACAACTCTTTTCAGATCCTGGACAGCAGGCCATGCAAGACTAAGTTCCTAGAGTGAAGATGGATGCACAAATCCATCTGAAGACTCCTGGCTGTCTGCCTTCAGGCAATTTCCATGTTGCAGGTACAGGGAGGGGAACCCAGATGCAGCCCAGCAAAGCCCTGATCTGAGAACACAAGTGAGCCAGGGAGGTGCAGAAGATGATATGTGTGGGGCAGGGCATCTAAAAGAGAGAGCTATTCAGACAGAAAGAATGATTACAAGTGCCTAATGAGCCCATTGAGTCTGTGTCATCTGATCACACGCAGGTGAAATTCCCCAAGGCTGGGCAGGAACAACTTTTGAGGAAAGAATTATTACTGGAGAGCTATGCATTGAGTGGGACCAGATGCCATGATCTTAGTTTTCTGAATGTTGAGCTTTAAGCCAACTTTTTCACTCTCCTCTTCCACTTTCATCAAGAGGCTCTTCAGTTCCTCTTTACTTTCTGCCATAAGAGTGGTGTCATCTGCATATCTGAGGTTATCGATATTTCTCCTGGCAATCTTGATCCCAGCTTGTGCTTCTTCCAGCCCAGCGTTTCTCATGATGTACTCCGAATATAAGTTAAATAAGCAGGGTGACAATATACAGCCTTGACATACTCCTTTTCCTATTTGGAACCAGTCTGTTGTTCCATGTCCAGTTCTAACTGTTGCTTCCTACAGGTTTCTCAAGCGGCAGGTCAGGTGGTCTGGTATTCCCATCTCTTCCAGAATTTTCCACAGCTTGTTGTGATCCACACAGTCAAAGGCTTTGGCATAGTCAATAAAGCAGAAATAGATACTTTTCTGGAACTCTCTTGCTTTTTTGATGATCCAGTGGATGTTGGCAATTTGGTCTCTGGTTCCTCTGCCTTTTCTAAAATCACCTTGGACATCAGGAAGTTCACAGTTCACATATTGGAGAAGCCTGGCTTGGATAATTTTGAGCATTACTTTACTAGCGTGTGAGATGAGTGCAATTGTGCGGTCGTTTGAGCATTCTTTGGCATTGCCTTTCTTTGGGATTGGAATGAACACTGACCTTTTCCATTCCTGTGGCCACTGCTGAATTTTCCAAATTTTCTGACATATTGAGTGCAGCACTTTCACAGAATCATCTTTTAGGATTTGAAATAGCTCAACAAATAGATGGGGAAACAGTGGAAACAGTGGCTGACTTTATTTTGGGGGGCTCACAAATCACCGCAGATGGTGATTGCATCCATGAAATTAAAAGATGCTTACTCCTTGAAAGGAAAGTTATGACCAAACTAGATAGCATATTAAAAAGCAGAGACAGTACTTTGCCAACAAAAGTCTGTCTAGTCAAAGCTATGGTTTTTCAGTAGTCATGTATGGATGTGAGAGTTGGACTATAAAGAAAACTTAGCAGAGAAGAATTGATGCTTTTGGACTGTGGTGTTGGAGAAGACTCTTGAGAGTCCCTTGGACAGCAAGGAGATCCCACCAGTCCATCCTAAAGGAGATCAGTCCTTGGTGTTCACTGGAAGGACTGATGCTGAAGCTGAAACTCCAATACTTTGGCCACCTGATGTGAAGAGCTGACTCATTGGAAAAGCCTCTGATGCTGGGAGGGATTGGGGGCAGGAAGACAAGGGGACGATAGAGGATGAGATGGTTGGATGGCATCACCGATTCAATGAACATGAGTTTGGGTGAACTCAGGGAGCCTGGTGCACTGCGGTTCATGGGGTTGCAAAGAGTTGGACACGACTGAGCAGCTGAAATGAACTGAACTGAATGCATTGAATAATGTGCAACATTCATGTGGGGCTGAGAATCCTCACCAGCCAGAGTGAAGAAACCTCCTTGAATATATGGGGCATTCAACTGAGACGGAAAATGCATATATTAGAGCTGAAACTAAAAAAAAAAAAGAGAGAGAGAGAGATGAAACTAATCACAAGCCTTAAAATAAAGGGCACATAGAATTCTACTAACAAACCTTAGCAATAATCCTCAAACATGTCTGTTATGAAGGTAATTATTTCCTACCAGGAAAAAGCAAAATTAACACTTTCAGGAATCATACAAAGAAAACAAGCCAAAAGACATTTCTATCACCCAGGAAACTTCAAGACACTTAGGGGTCCTGTGTCAGACAAGAGGTCCAAAGTATATTTCATATTACCTCATACCCACCCACAAAAATGAATATAAACCCCTTTATATACACTGCAAATATACGAGAATATTCAAGAAATTGACTACTTTCTGGAAAAATATGAATTCTCAAGACCAATATTTAAAGCAGCTGTAACAAAAGAAAAATAAGCAAGGAAGGCTATAAAATAAATTTTTTTTCAAGAATTACTTCTGAAAATCATGTGAAGGCTATGCAAGCAAAGAACAACTGACTACAAAAGCACCACATAATTTTAGAGAATCAAGAATAGAGGAACAGAAGAAATCTGTATTTTGTAAACATAATTTAACCCTGATAGGAGTCGGACACAACTGAGTGACTTCACTTTCACTTTTCACTTGCGTGCATTGGAGAAGGAAATGGCAACCCCCTCCAGTGTTCCTGCCTGGAGAATCCCAGGGACAGAGAAGCCTGGTGGGCTGCCGTCTATGGGGTCGCACAGAGTCGAAGCAACTTAGCAGCAGCAGCAGCATGAGAACTTGACATAAGTGACATAAAACAAAACGACACACCAATTTTACCTACTATTCTTGGTCTCCTAATCCATTAAATGCTAATTAATGATATATGAATCATTGCAGAGAAATTCTCCATCTCTAAAAAAACTTAGGTTTCCTCACAATTTTTGTTCCTTTAAAGGAAGTCAAGCTGTACAGTCTAAGAAGTGCTTGCTCCAGAAGATGTGGAATATATATATAATGGAAAATTACTCAGTCATAAAATCAAACGAAATAATGCCATTTGCAGCAACATGGATGAACATGGTGATTTCACTTTAAGTGAAGTCAGACAGAAAGAGACAAGCATCGTATGACATCACATATGTGGAATATTGAAGAATGATACAGATGAACTTATTTACAAAGCAGAGGTAGAGTCACAGACATAGAAAACACGCTTATGGTTACCTAAGATGACACGGGGGTGTGGGAGAGGTGAGTCAGGAGTTTGGGGTCAGCACACACACACTGCTGTATGTACACCAGGTGACATAAGGAGCTGCTGTGTAGTGAAGGAGCTGTACTCAGTATCTTGGGACGACCTGTAACGGGAAAGAATCCGGAAGAATATATAGTCGCTCAGTCGTGTCCAACTCTTTGGGACTCCAGGGCCTGTACCTGCCAGGCTCCTCTCAAAGGACGGGCCACAAGGAGCTGGACACAGCAGAGGGACTAACCACACAAGTCCTACTCTGCTCGTTCTCAGCCAACTTGGAGAAAGACAGGACGCCTTATCAGCGCTGCAGTAAAGTTTTCTCTAAGATGCCTGCCCTGTAGGGAACAATTTGAGCATATTCTGAACTTCAGTTGTGCTTGCAAGTAATTTTGTCAGGAGAAAGAGTTGGTGAAAGAAAGCACAGCTGACCCAGAGGAAACTAACCAGGCAGGAAAACACAAAACACCGCTTAACACACAATAAACATTAAACTGATTGAGGACATTGCAGGAAGTGTCATAATTCATGCTCCATTTGTCCACACTTAATTGAGTGTGCTCAGTTAAGACACTCTGTGTCTAGAGTGTGCTGTCATTCTTGGCTAATTTAAAATATAGTGTATTAGTAGGAAATTGCAGGCATAATAAGGCAAACAGATCAGGAGATAACTGTCCTCGAAAAGAGAGTTGATGACTTACAGTTCCCAAGAGGAGGGACAGGCCACACCATTGGGCCACACGGGAAAGGACCGGACTTGTCCGCAGATTGAGGGAGGGGAATTAGGTACAGGGACCTTTACTGTGACTCCTCAGGAGGAACAGTGAGCTGGGTGTGCAGGCTCAGGACTGGCTGGTGCACGTGATGTTAGCGGCCATCCTCGGTGTCTGCCTCTGGGTGACAAGGGAAGGGGACAGTGGCTCGGAGCACATTTTAATTGTCACCTCCTCAGAGACACATCCCCATGTGCATCTGTGGTGACAGCTCCCCCATGTCTCCTGCCCTTACCACCTCGGTCCTTCACGGCACCAGGGCTGGCCCTGTCTGCACCCGCTGGGGCTCGTCACCCATCTGTCCTCTGTCCCGGGACTCCTTTCCTCCCCACCCTCCCACCGCCCCAGCTCCTCTCTTCCTGCTGTGCCGTGTCCCGCCCTTCACTCCATGGAGCTGACTCTTCTACAAGCTGTTCTGTTTATTCCTTGTCTCGCTCCACAGTGTCAGCTCTGTGGGAGCAGCAGAATCCTTTCTTTTTAAAGTGTGGTGGTTTTCTGTCTTACTCTCCTCTTGAATGTCAAGGACTGTGAGGTGTCGTGGCTGGGCCCCTGCCCCCAGCACAGGCCTGGCACAGAGCACATGCGCTCTCAGCATTTGGGGAAGAACCAGCAGTGGTAAGCCTTGTTGCTGCCCCCGGGGGACTGTTAAAAACAAGACAACAGCCCCAGAGGAGTTGCCTAGTTAGGAACCATGCTAGCAAAATAGACGACGTAAATGCAGTTTTGGCTCTTCCAGAAATGAAATCTTGAACCAGTCAGCCAGGAATCTTCTGATTATCACTAGTTAAGTCATCTGCCTGAGAAAGCTTTCCAGCCTTTAATGGAAAGTAACCTCACAGTAACCACTTGGATTCTTTGCCCAGTACAACTTCCTTGTTCCTGATTCCTTATGCCTATAAAAGTCTTTTATTTTGTGCAACTCCTCAGAGTCTCTAACTGTTAAATTGGATGCTGCCTGATTCATAAATCTTTAAATAAAGGCACTAAGATTTTAAAATTTTACTCAGTTGAATTTTATTTTAATAGGGCATATAGCTTATTTTGGAGATGGCAATGGCACCCCACTCCAGTGCTATTGCCTGGAGAATCCCAAGGACGGGGGAGCCTGGTGTGCTGCCTTCTATGGCGTCGCACAGAGTTGGACACGACTGAAGTGACTTAGCAACAGCATAGCTTATTTTAGGATTATATTTGGCTTTTAAAAGATTGTTATAGTTTCAATCGAGCTTACTGTGAACGATGTCAGATTCAGGATCTCCGAAGATGATTTAGCTTCAGGACCAAGGACCAGGATTGATCACTCAAGAGCGTTTGTGTAGCAGAGTGTTATGACAGTGGAAAAAAGGCAAAGAAAGCTTGTGACATGGACAGCAGAAGGGGGTGGGGAGTGCCCCCCTTGCTAGTGTTAGCAAGGGAGGTATATACTTTTTAAATTAGTTACTACAGTAAATCAAAAGAATGTCTCAAGTTTGTGAAAGTTTTACCAGACCCACTCCCACAATTAGCATTTTAGGATAACAGGATTAGATTTTAACAGAAAGATCCTACGAGACCCATTCCCATAATATACATTCTAAGATATCAGGATTAATCAGAAGGTTTTCAGAAAGGAGAAACTGTCCTCAAGCAGGATACATTGTTCTTATATGATCCTTAGTACAGAGTTTAAGTGGCTCAGATGATAAAGCATCTGCCTACAATGTGGGAGACCTGGGCTGGATCCCTGGGTTGGGAAGATCCCCTGGAGAAGGAAATGGCAACGCTCTCCAGTACTCTTGCCTGGAAAATCCCATGGATAGAGGAGCCTGGTAGGCTACAGTCCATGGGGTTGCAAAGAGTCAGGCATGACCGAGCAACTTCACTTTCTTTCACAAAGTTTAAACTGAGTTGTGTAATCATCAGTTCTGGGCCTAAAGAAAGAAAGAAAACAAAACAAAAAAAATGTTTTAAGTGACTAAGACTAAGGAATGTAGAGAAAAAAGATGTTTGTCCTTTCCTCCTCCTTGAGAACTCCAGACCCTCTCTCCTTGGCTTCCCCCGGACTTCTTATCAACCTGCTTAGGAATTGACTCTCTCACTTTGAGCACCTCTTCAGCCTGTGAGCTCCATGAGAACATCAGTTCAGAAAGAGAAAAGACCTTGAGTAAATGTTAGGATGACTGAATAGCTGTACAGATAAAATGACTACACAGAGTCCATGAGAAGGTTACATTCACTGACGATTAGCTTTTTCTTCCTCCTCCCTCCCTCTTTCCATAACAGAAGTTCAAGGGATTTATATCACCCTCACCTCATAAGGAACTCCAGTGGTCTGGGTGAGTTTTATCTTTTCTTTATTTTTACACTGGAAGACATTTCATGACTGTACCCCTCAAAACTGAGAAAATTACTACTTGAGGGGCAGGAACACTTCACGTTGTCTGAGTCAAAACAGAACACTACATGAACACAGGATATTGAGGAGGTGGCTGGGCCCCTGGGCAGCTGGAAGTAGGGAGACAAAGGCAGAGGGGTGTTGTTTCCTCCTCCCTCCTCCCAACATGACACACTTGTCCCTCTTTGTACTTAATCAATCCGATCCTGATTATCTGGAGATTGACATGTCTGCTGGCAGATGGTGTGGTCTTAGGTCACAGCATTAAGGCCACCAGACCTCAGTTCTGAGCTGTTTGCAAGACCTAGGACAAGTCTTCAGCGTCTTAGATCTGCTGTTTTTAACCCTAAGCATTGACAGCGGCACTACCTATGTGAGGGTCCAGAGGCAGAGGCTTAGGCACTTGGGATTGGTCACTGGGAAAGGCTGCAGCCCTGTGAAGGCTGCCCCTAGAAGCCCACCTGGAACACGAGTGGTACGTGGAATATCTGGATGAAGCAGTCAAGATGTCAGTGAGAGACACTCAGTTGGTGCCAGAACAGCATTGAATTAGAGCACTGGGCTTTTCTCCACTCACTTCCAGAGGGTCAGGCCCTATTGCCACTGGCCACATACCCTGAGTGATAACCATCTCTTGGGAACCCCAAGTCACAGCCTGATGGCTGGGCCTCCACAGGGCTGAAAGATGTGCCAGGAGCGGTTTGTCCACAGATGCTGGGCACCCCAGGGCTCTGACAGGGGCTGGTGAGGCTGGCATGGCAGGGCCCCTCAGCACAGGGTATTGGGGTGCCTGGTCGGGGCTGCCATCATCTAGGGCCATGCCACCATGAAGGCACCTGTTAATTTCTGAGCTCAGAAGCTAAAGCAAGGTTGAGCCTGACTAGTACTTGGTTGCAAGACCACCTGGAAAGACCAGGTGCTGTGGACTTTCCCACTTGTCTCTCCTTTCATCTCTCTCTCCCTTTGCCACCACCGCCCCCCCCCCCCCCCCAGCACAGTTGGGCTCTCCTTTGGCCACAGGGAGGTGCACCTATTGTTGAGTCTTGGCCTGGGTGGGTGCTGTGGGGGGTTATGACAATGGGCAGCACAGTTGGGCTGGCATCCTCTGTGCTTGCTGGCCGCTGTGGGTTGGTGGGCAGGTTGAGTGCCTACAGGAAGGCAGTACTTTATGCCATGGAACTGTCTGCATAAAATGGTTCTCATGGCGACATTGGACCTCTGTGTATTTTCCACATTAAAAGAACTGTAGCATGTCTGTGTGTGTGTGTGCATGTGTTAAAGACTTAGGAAAATTCTGAAGCCAAACAAAAAATTGGATCACATGATAAAATATGAATAAGCTTCAAAAACATGACACTGTGTAAGAAACCGGACCTAAATGGCCACAGTTGTACAAACCCATGTGCTTGAAATACACAGAATAGGCAATTCCATGAGGATGAAAGAGTGAGGAATGTAGAATTAAAAGTGACTGATTAAGGAACACTAGGTGTCTTTGTAGGGAGATAAAATATAAAATATTCTGGATTAGATAGTGATGATGGCTACACAACTATAGAGATAGGCAATCACTAAAATATAGTGCTCAAAGGAGAATTTTTTGGTATATGATATATATCTCAACTTAAAATGATTAATTTGATTTTTTTCAAAAATAACAAAACCCACGTATTATCCTCAGTGCTTTATTTGGTTCTCACTCTAAGCTCTGTAGACATAAACAAAGGTGCCTATGTCTGTGTGTGCATGCTCAGTCGTGTTTGACTCGTTGTGACCCCACGGCCTGCAGATGGCCAGGCTCCTCTTTTCATGGAATTTTCCAGGCAAGAATACTGGAGCGGTGGCTGTTTCCTACTCCAGGATATTTTCCTGATCCTTCACTGTTTCTTCAGAATTTGTCTCCAGAGCAAGGAGTCAGCCACCACCACTCGCCTAGGCTGAGACTCAGGGCACACAGAGGAGTGGGACGCGCTCTGGTGGGAAAGAGGGAAAGCATGTCCTACTCAGAGCATGTAATGTGGGGAAGCCGGAGACAGGCTGGGAGGAAGAGGGCCGTCCCAGGTGACTGCTTAGATGACAGATTTGGTTTCCCCCATTTGGTACTAAATTGAAAGGAAGGAAAATAAGAAAGGTGGCAGTCACTGACCATGCACTGAATCCTGGAGCCCATTGCTGCAAGGGCTGGGGTCTGGCTTTCCAGGTCGGCTGTTGCAGGGCAGGGCATCATGGCTGGAAGGAGAGGTTCCCCAACTTCACAGTGTATGAAGAAAGTTCTTCATTTCAATATCCTTCTCTGGTCGTCTTCAATTGGATACTCTGTGGATAAACTTGAAACTGTTTCTTAAATTAACTGCAAACAAAGGTAATAATTACATTATTGTTGAGTTACAATGATAATGGTGATTTTCACTATAATTAATTTCGAGATTTTTCATTGAATACCTACATTACAGTACATATATTAACAAGAATCAGGCCATCTGGTCGACCTCGCCACAGTAGCCACCAATCTGTCAGCTTTGTGATCCTCACACAGATGTATCCGCATCTCATACCCGGGAAACACAGCGCCTCCACACAGACACCATCCTTTCCACTCCTGAGCCCGAGGAGAATAGAAGGGACGCTGGGCGCCCCTCAAATAGATGCAGCCCGACCCGCAGGAAACCCATCTGCGGAGTCCTGAGCACGTCACCGGGAACCGAGGCCGCCTGGGAGCAGCCTCAGCGCCGCGAAGGCAGCGGGACGACCGTTCCCCCAAGGTGGCAAGGAAGCGCTTCCGGGCGCCCTTTGGGGAGGAGGACGGGCGGCCCGTGGTCCCTTGCGGTGCCTCGTGTTCTGGACACCAGGGCCGGCCGCCTCCGGGGAGAGGACACACGTTTGTGAATCGGGACTATCGGGGTCCATGGGGGAGGCTGGGAAGACTGGACATGTCTGCGTGCATCCGTGTGGTCCGCACCTCCGGGCGAGTGGGAAACATCGAGAGGCTGTAACCCCGTGGACGCCGGCGCCATGCCCTTTCCTGCTCGCTCTCAGCTGCCCCGGCGGTGCCCGCGGGCAGAAGGGGCCCCGCGGCGCACTGGTCCACCGGGCCGGGCAGCGACACCGACCGACGCCGACCGACGCCGCCCGCCCTGTCCGCCGACCTGCAGCCCGAATCTCCAGCAACAGCAGGCTCTTCCCGGGTCTCATGACGAACTAAGATGGAAAGGCAAATGAATTAGAACAGCTAAAGCAGTTTTATAAAAAGAATACAATCTTTCCCATAGGTTGGCACCTGGTGCCAGAAAGAAGTGTCTTCAGAAATCAAAAGGAGCCACACCGCCTGCTTTTCTGCCTCCTCCTCCTGTGGCCTCCAGGCAGGCAGCTGGCATCCTAGCCCCTTAAAGTCACTGCTCCACTCAGACAGACGCAGATCCAAGGAGGGGTTGGTAAGACCTTGGCTCTGCAGACTTGGGTTCCTCAGCCTCTTGCCTCATCCTGGGAGCCCCCAGCCAGTCAGTCATCACCCCAGTCTTCCCCACCAGAGGCTACTGGCCCCACTCTGCAGGGGGCAGCCCTTGTCTCTATGAGCTCTGAGCTGTTTTCCCAAAGGAAGGATTTTCCCTTTGCACCGCAGGTATGAAGCAAGGGGATAACTGACTTTTTGCACCTGAACCCATCTCACACTTTGTCCTCACATCTGGCCCCAATTATGCCCATGAGGGTAGAAGAAGGCCATTCCCTTTACATAGGAGGTGTGAATCAATTGGAAGCCTGAGCTTTCACATCTGGACCTTTCATACGCGGTTTGTATGCATTGAGCTCCTGAAGACACAAGACAGAGACAGGGTTAGGCCTCTTAGTGTGGTGTGGCCATTGCTCTCATAAAATATCCAGGGTCTCTAAGCAACACCAGGGTGGCAAGAATAGGGAAGCATGAAATCATTCAAGCCACACATACACACACACACACAAAGGAGGGGCTAAAGCAACTACCTGATCCTAAGGGAAAATGCAGCTCTGGAATCAAACATGTCAATGTGTCATGCAGATGTAATATCATGTAAATGACCTGATTCTTTAAAAAATTTTAATTATGAATAAATATTTGATGTCCTTGTGTTTATTCTGAGATTATTGAGACTAATATGGCCAGATTTACATTACTTAAAAAAGATTAATTTCATTGGGAAAAATTTACTAAAATTTTACATTTCTTCAAGAAAAATTCAGACAGAGAGTATTGAAAATACTATGTTCCTGTGAGGACCTGTGAGCGAGGACACTACTTTTGTTAGGTCTGAGAGGGCAACGACCAATGTTATAAGATGGACGATGGCAAGGTGACAGCCTGTGACGAGACTGATGCCCTGAGCCAGAGCGCCTATGTCCTGTTCTATGCCTAGGAGGGTGGGTGGGAAGGAGGTGCTGGGGGAAGGTCAGAGGCCCTCTTGAGGGGTGACTCCACAGACCCCGGGCAGCCTCAGGAGACGCCAGCGGCAGAGCTCCTGGGTCGGAGGAGTCCCCGGGGGACACAGAGGTCGAAGGGATGAGCTTAGAGCAGTGGCGACGCCTGCAAGAACACAGCCGACCGAAGCCGGCCTTGGAGCTGCGGAAGGTCCAGTCTGCCCTGCCTGCCGGCGCAGTCGTGATTCACCAGTCCAAACACGGAGGAGGGAGAAACCGCACGCCGCCCCAACAGGAGCACGAGCGGCTCGACCGTCCCAGCACGGACACCCCGCCTCGGGGGCCGAAGAACGTCGGCAACGGCCCTTGTGCCAGCGGGAGGGCCAGAGCCACCAAGGGGAAGAACAAGAAGCCGCGGCCGTCTCTGGGGCTGTGGCGGTAGGTCGGCTCTGACGCACATGCGTGCAGACGCCCAGGCACACGCTGTGTGCGGCACGCCCTGTGTGACGCACCGAGAGTTCCGACGAGGAGCGAGTTCCTCTCGGCCGTGGGCGTGATGCAGCCTCCTGGGAAAGAGCGGGGCACACTCCTGGGAGTGTGCCCGGGGTCTCGGTGTTCACTTGGGACGGGCTCGTGCCTGAGCGGCTGAGCTCTCGAGGGCTGGCTCTGCTGGGAAGTCGCTGGAGAGGATGGGGTGATGGGGTGCATGAGCGGGCCTGGGCACGGTCCGAGGGCCTCCCACTTCTGCGAGGGTGGGAGAGTCCTCTCGGGATGGGACTTTGGGTGTGGGTTTGCCTTTCGTTCCCCGTCTCCGTTCCCTGGCCGCACCGCTGGCCTCGGGTGAGTGACGCGGCCTGGAGACGCCTCACAGAGCGCTCACGGCCAGCCGAGCAAGGAGAAGATCTCGGGAGCCCTTCGGGGGGCAGGGAAGAGCGGGTGCAGGTCCATGAACCGTCTCCTTCCGGCCGGTCAGGCTCTCGAAAATGCCCCAGACGTCGAGAGGCGTCCGGGGAGAGGACGGGCAAGCAGCCTTTATGGGTGTCTGTCCTCGGGAGGCCTCGTGCTACTTGGCGGAGGGTCCGGCAGGAATGAGGCGGGGATGCGCGCGTCCCCGGCACGACGCTCGTCCGCAAAGATCCCTGGGGCTCCATGTCCGGTGCAAGGAGTACGCTGGAGAAGCTCCAAGTGCCAAACAGGAGAAGCGATCCACAAGGCCATGAGCACCACCACCAGCACCACCAGCACCACCAGCACCACCAGCACCCACACGAAGGCCAAGGGGAGAAAGGCAACCCAACCAGTCCCAAAGAAACTTCTCCACCAGCATCGCACCGGTGCCTGAGTGGAGATATGTCGCGCCACGTTCATTTCTGAAAGCAAAGGTCCTCCCCGCACTGAGGAAAGACCCGAGCCTACCCTAGATTGTGATAGCAAGACAACTGGACTTCCGACTCTGCCCGTCCTGTCTGGCAGTCTCATCCAGCTGGGCCCCGGGCAAACGCCTCTGGACGCGAGGAGATGCGGCCGGCCTCCAAAGTGCCTGGGGCGGTGGGGAAGCTGTCCTCCCCTAGCTGCTTTCTCGACTGCCTCATGGGCCCGCGACCCGCTGGAGGGGCACCTGAGGCCCCTTATCGACCACCTCTTGCGTTTTTCTTTCTTTGGCTTGGCTGATGGCTTCAAACCCCAAACCCTCCATCAAACTTTGGCAGACCGGGAATTTGCGATGTAACATGTCCGACCTCGAGGGCCAACTCTGGCTCCTGACTGCGCTAGTCGGCGTGGCAAGGAACAGAGAACGTTCCGATGGCTTGTTTCCCCCGCATGGCTGCCTACGCCGCACCATGCCCTCCGCACGTAGAGAGGACAAAGAATGATGAGCAGTATCTTCCCCCGAGAACACGAACAAGCGTGCCCTGCCGGGGGAAGCGGAGCCACCCACAGTCCGCCCTCATCATCACCACGCATCTTCCTCCGCCCCATCGTCTCAAATGGACTTACTGCTTGCCCCATCCACACCCTCTGAAGGAGGAGGAGGAGGAGGAGGAGGAGGAGGAGGAGGAGGAGAAGAATGTCGATTGGGGTGGCGTGACAGAGGATATGGGAAGGTGGCCTTATGCTGGGCGAAATCCGTGCAAAAGAGAGAAAAATCCTGGCTGATCTCGCTTCTCTGTGCCATGGGAAGGAGGTAAGAGGACAGCAAGAGTGTGAGCACTTGGATCATAAAGCACAAAGCGGTAGGCTCCTAGCATGGGATGAGGGGAGCGGGAGGTGGGAGGGGTGCAATAGGCTAAGGAAGAAAACGGGGTCAGGGCCCTTCTTTCCTAGTAAGGACCAACGGAATCAACACTCCAGCTATGGTAAACCTGTGGACGGTCAAACCCCCATAGTCCTGGAGGGCAAGCATAATGTCCAGGACGGGAGAGCAAACAAACACACATGTCACACACCGAGAAGGACAGCAACAGTCATCCTCCTCCAGGAGGGAAACCTTTTTGATACCTTGAGTTATACCGCATTTTGAGCCCCGGAATTCGAAAGACGACTCTATGAGTCAACTAGTGTATATAAAAGAGAGAAAGAGAATAAAAGCAACAAAAAAATAACAAAATGAACACAAAATTTAAAAAAAAGTTTAAAAATAAATGCAAAAAAAAAAAAAAAAAACTCAAAAAACCCTAAAACACCAAGCAGGGAAAAAAAAAAAAAAAAGAAGTAAATGATAAAGGAAGAAGGAAAAGGAAGCAAAAAGGGCAGCGGAGAGAGAAAAGGAGCTGCAGAAATGAATCCAAAGTTGCAGGAAGCCTATGCCTTTCTAAATGAGCTCGCTTTGGGTCTTGAGCAACGGCCCTGAAGGGAGAAAAGCATATGTGGCACTCTGCTGGCATCTTTTGGTGCTAGGACCCTGAACGCTAGAAGAGTGTCCAGTGAGAACGCATAGAAATAGGGGAGGACCTCGCTGGAGCGCAAAGTTGAGGCAAGGGTTTATTGTTGTCCAGGGAGGGGTTGTCCTCAGGCAGGGGTCTGGGGTCGGGAGACCCCTAAAGGGGAGAGGTTCGGTGGGCAGACATATGTTTCCACACGTGTGTTAGGATGTGAATGGTGAGCCCACGGAAGTCCTGTGCAGCCGGCATTTGTGTGCTGAACTTGGAAGCCCCGCAGTGAATCTCTAGCGGGCAAGGCTGGAAGGCCCAATGCCCCCGAATCATTTGCATCCTGAGCCCTTTGGTCCAGGGGGTCAGGTCGGAAGTGCGTGTGGGGCCTCGTCAAGGGGAATTCCCCGAGAAAAGTGTGGGTGGTTGGATGGCGGGAGTGGGAGTGGGCACGCCCTCGGCCGCCTCAGCCAATGAGGAGCCTGCACGTGCGGGGGTGGGGCTGTGAGGAAGCCCCCAGAGGCCCGAGGGGGCGGGGCCCAGGCCCTTTTCTGGAGCCGGACCGTCTGAGGGAAGGAGGCGTCGGCGTGCAGCTGCAGGTAGGAGATGGAAACCCTCGTGGGCCTTGTGTGCAGAGCCCCGGGGGCTGCTTCTGAGCACGGGGGAGGTGTGTGTCCGTCTCCCTTCGACGTCTTCCCCGGAGGGCAAGGTTGTGGGCCCAGCGCCGCTGGTGCGGGTGCCCTTCGGGGACCCTCTGTCCCTGAGGGGCCGTCGCCGGCGCTTGGGCGTCCCCAGCGGGGTGACTTGGCTCCTGGGTCAGCAGGGCTGACGCCTGGCCAGAAAGGCGCCCTGAGTTGGAAGGGGCCGTGGGGGGTGGGGGCTGGGCTTCAGAACCTGGGGAACACCTGCTACGTGAATGCGGCGCTGCAGTGTCTGAGCCACACGCCGCCCCTGGCCAGCTGGATGGTGTCCCAGCAGCACGCCACCCTCTGTCCGGCCCGCAGCGCCTGCACGCTCTGTGCCATGCGAGCTCACGTGACCCGAGCCCTCCTTCACGCGGGAGAGGTGATCCGGCCCCGCAAGGACCTGCTGGCGGGCTTCCACAGACACCAGCAGGAAGATGCCCACGAGTTTCTGATGTTCACTCTGAATGCCATGCAGCAAGGGTGCTTGAGTGCATCCCAGCCGTCGGGCCATGCCTCCGAGGACACCACCGTCATCCGTCAGATCTTCGGCGGGACCTGGAGGTCTCAGATCCAGTGTCTCCGCTGCCTCGGTGTCTCGGACACGTTCGACCCTTATCTGGACATCAGCCTGGATATCACGGCGGCTCAGAGTGTGGAGCAAGCTCTGAGAGAGCTGGTGAAGCCCGAGAAGCTGGACGCGGACAATGCCTATGACTGTGGCGTCTGTCTCCGGAAGGTGCCTGCCACCAAGAGGTTGACTTTGCACAGCACCTCCCAGGTCCTGGTGCTGGTGCTGAAGCGGTTCACACCGGTGAGCGGGGCCAAAAGGGCTCAGGAGGTGCGCTATCCCCAGTGCTTGGACCTGCAGCCCTACACGTCCGAGCGGAAGGCAGGGCCACTGGGCTACGTGCTCTATGCCGTGCTGGTGCACTCCGGGTGGAGCTGTGAGCGAGGACACTACTTCTGTTACGTCCGAGCGGGCAACGGCCAATGGTATAAGATGGACGATGCCAAGGTGACCGCCTGTGACGAGACCGCTGCCCTGAGCCAGAGCGCCTACGTCCTGTTCTACGCCCGGGAGGGTGCGTGGGAAGGGGGCGCTGGGGGAGGGGCAGCGGCCCCCGTCGGGGCTGACCCCACAGACCCGGGGCAGCCTGCAGCAGACGCCAGCGGCAGAGCTCCTGGGTCGGAGGAGTCCCCGGGGGACACAGAGGTCGAAGGGATGAGCTTAGAGCAGTGGCGACGCCTGCAAGAACACAGCCGACCGAAGCCGGCCTTGGAGCTGCGGAAGGTCCAGTCTGCCCTGCCTGCCGGCGCAGTCGTGATTCACCAGTCCAAACACGGAGGAGGGAGAAACCGCACGCCGCCCCAACAGGAGCACGAGCGGCTCGACCGTCCCAGCACGGACACCCCGCCTCCGGGGCCGAAGAACGTCGGCAACGGCCCTTGTGCCAGCGGGAGGGCCAGAGCCACCAAGGGGAAGAACAAGAAGCCGCGGCCGTCTCTGGGGCTGTGGCGGTAGGTCGGCTCTGACGCACATGCGTGCAGACGCCCAGGCACACGCTGTGTGCGGCACGCCCTGTGTGACGCACCGAGAGTTCCGACGAGGAGCGAGTTCCTCTCGGCCGTGGGCGTGATGCAGCCTCCTGGGAAAGAGCGGGGCACACTCCTGGGAGTGTGCCCGGGGTCTCGGTGTTCACTTGGGACGGGCTCGTGCCTGAGCGGCTGAGCTCTCGAGGGCTGGCTCTGCTGGGAAGTCGCTGGAGAGGATGGGGTGATGGGGTGCATGAGCGGGCCTGGGCACGGTCCGAGGGCCTCCCACTTCTGCGAGGGTGGGAGAGTCCTCTCGGGATGGGACTTTGGGTGTGGGTTTGCCTTTCGTTCCCCGTCTCCGTTCCCTGGCCGCACCGCTGGCCTCGGGTGAGTGACGCGGCCTGGAGACGCCTCACAGAGCGCTCACGGCCAGCCGAGCAAGGAGAAGATCTCGGGAGCCCTTCGGGGGGCAGGGAAGAGCGGGTGCAGGTCCATGAACCGTCTCCTTCCGGCCGGTCAGGCTCTCGAAAATGCCCCAGACGTCGAGAGGCGTCCGGGGAGAGGACGGGCAAGCAGCCTTTATGGGTGTCTGTCCTCGGGAGGCCTCGTGCTACTTGGCGGAGGGTCCGGCAGGAATGAGGCGGGGATGCGCGCGTCCCCGGCACGACGCTCGTCCGCAAAGATCCCTGGGGCTCCATGTCCGGTGCAAGGAGTACGCTGGAGAAGCTCCAAGTGCCAAACAGGAGAAGCGATCCACAAGGCCATGAGCACCACCACCAGCACCACCAGCACCACCAGCACCACCAGCACCCACACGAAGGCCAAGGGGAGAAAGGCAACCCAACCAGTCCCAAAGAAACTTCTCCACCAGCATCGCACCGGTGCCTGAGTGGAGATATGTCGCGCCACGTTCATTTCTGAAAGCAAAGGTCCTCCCCGCACTGAGGAAAGACCCGAGCCTACCCTAGATTGTGATAGCAAGACAACTGGACTTCCGACTCTGCCCGTCCTGTCTGGCAGTCTCATCCAGCTGGGCCCCGGGCAAACGCCTCTGGACGCGAGGAGATGCGGCCGGCCTCCAAAGTGCCTGGGGCGGTGGGGAAGCTGTCCTCCCCTAGCTGCTTTCTCGACTGCCTCATGGGCCCGCGACCCGCTGGAGGGGCACCTGAGGCCCCTTATCGACCACCTCTTGCGTTTTTCTTTCTTTGGCTTGGCTGATGGCTTCAAACCCCAAACCCTCCATCAAACTTTGGCAGACCGGGAATTTGCGATGTAACATGTCCGACCTCGAGGGCCAACTCTGGCTCCTGACTGCGCTAGTCGGCGTGGCAAGGAACAGAGAACGTTCCGATGGCTTGTTTCCCCCGCATGGCTGCCTACGCCGCACCATGCCCTCCGCACGTAGAGAGGACAAAGAATGATGAGCAGTATCTTCCCCCGAGAACACGAACAAGCGTGCCCTGCCGGGGGAAGCGGAGCCACCCACAGTCCGCCCTCATCATCACCACGCATCTTCCTCCGCCCCATCGTCTCAAATGGACTTACTGCTTGCCCCATCCACACCCTCTGAAGGAGGAGGAGGAGGAGGAGGAGGAGGAGGAGGAGGAGGAGGAGAAGAATGTCGATTGGGGTGGCGTGACAGAGGATATGGGAAGGTGGCCTTATGCTGGGCGAAATCCGTGCAAAAGAGAGAAAAATCCTGGCTGATCTCGCTTCTCTGTGCCATGGGAAGGAGGTAAGAGGACAGCAAGAGTGTGAGCACTTGGATCATAAAGCACAAAGCGGTAGGCTCCTAGCATGGGATGAGGGGAGCGGGAGGTGGGAGGGGTGCAATAGGCTAAGGAAGAAAACGGGGTCAGGGCCCTTCTTTCCTAGTAAGGACCAACGGAATCAACACTCCAGCTATGGTAAACCTGTGGACGGTCAAACCCCCATAGTCCTGGAGGGCAAGCATAATGTCCAGGACGGGAGAGCAAACAAACACACATGTCACACACCGAGAAGGACAGCAACAGTCATCCTCCTCCAGGAGGGAAACCTTTTTGATACCTTGAGTTATACCGCATTTTGAGCCCCGGAATTCGAAAGACGACTCTATGAGTCAACTAGTGTATATAAAAGAGAGAAAGAGAATAAAAGCAACAAAAAAATAACAAAATGAACACAAAATTTAAAAAAAAGTTTAAAAATAAATGCAAAAAAAAAAAAAAAAACCTCAAAAAACCCTAAAACACCAAGCAGGGAAAAAAAAAAAAAAAGAAGTAAATGATAAAGGAAGAAGGAAAAGGAAGCAAAAAGGGCAGCGGAGAGAGAAAAGGAGCTGCAGAAATGAATCCAAAGTTGCAGGAAGCCTATGCCTTTCTAAATGAGCTCGCTTTGGGTCTTGAGCAACGGCCCTGAAGGGAGAAAAGCATATGTGGCACTCTGCTGGCATCTTTTGGTGCTAGGACCCTGAACGCTAGAAGAGTGTCCAGTGAGAACGCATAGAAATAGGGGAGGACCTCGCTGGAGCGCAAAGTTGAGGCAAGGGTTTATTGTTGTCCAGGGAGGGGTTGTCCTCAGGCAGGGGTCTGGGGTCGGGAGACCCCTAAAGGGGAGAGGTTCGGTGGGCAGACATATGTTTCCACACGTGTGTTAGGATGTGAATGGTGAGCCCACGGAAGTCCTGTGCAGCCGGCATTTGTGTGCTGAACTTGGAAGCCCCGCAGTGAATCTCTAGCGGGCAAGGCTGGAAGGCCCAATGCCCCCGAATCATTTGCATCCTGAGCCCTTTGGTCCAGGGGGTCAGGTCGGAAGTGCGTGTGGGGCCTCGTCAAGGGGAATTCCCCGAGAAAAGTGTGGGTGGTTGGATGGCGGGAGTGGGAGTGGGCACGCCCTCGGCCGCCTCAGCCAATGAGGAGCCTGCACGTGCGGGGGTGGGGCTGTGAGGAAGCCCCCAGAGGCCCGAGGGGGCGGGGCCCAGGCCCTTTTCTGGAGCCGGACCGTCTGAGGGAAGGGGGCGTCGGCGTGCAGCTGCAGGTAGGAGATGGAAACCCTCGTGGGCCTTGTGTGCAGAGCCCCGGGGGCTGCTTCTGAGCACGGGGGAGGTGTGTGTCCGTCTCCCTTCGACGTCTTCCCCGGAGGGCAAGGTTGTGGGCCCAGCGCCGCTGGTGCGGGTGCCCTTCGGGGACCCTCTGTCCCTGAGGGGCCGTCGCCGGCGCTTGGGCGTCCCCAGCGGGGTGACTTGGCTCCTGGGTCAGCAGGGCTGACGCCTGGCCAGAAAGGCGCCCTGAGTTGGAAGGGGCCGTGGGGGGTGGGGGCTGGGCTTCAGAACCTGGGGAACACCTGCTACGTGAATGCGGCGCTGCAGTGTCTGAGCCACACGCCGCCCCTGGCCAGCTGGATGGTGTCCCAGCAGCACGCCACCCTCTGTCCGGCCCGCAGCGCCTGCACGCTCTGTGCCATGCGAGCTCACGTGACCCGAGCCCTCCTTCACGCGGGAGAGGTGATCCGGCCCCGCAAGGACCTGCTGGCGGGCTTCCACAGACACCAGCAGGAAGATGCCCACGAGTTTCTGATGTTCACTCTGAATGCCATGCAGCAAGGGTGCTTGAGTGCATCCCAGCCGTCGGGCCATGCCTCCGAGGACACCACCGTCATCCGTCAGATCTTCGGCGGGACCTGGAGGTCTCAGATCCAGTGTCTCCGCTGCCTCGGTGTCTCGGACACGTTCGACCCTTATCTGGACATCAGCCTGGATATCACGGCGGCTCAGAGTGTGGAGCAAGCTCTGAGAGAGCTGGTGAAGCCCGAGAAGCTGGACGCGGACAATGCCTATGACTGTGGCGTCTGTCTCCGGAAGGTGCCTGCCACCAAGAGGTTGACTTTGCACAGCACCTCCCAGGTCCTGGTGCTGGTGCTGAAGCGGTTCACACCGGTGAGCGGGGCCAAAAGGGCTCAGGAGGTGCGCTATCCCCAGTGCTTGGACCTGCAGCCCTACACGTCCGAGCGGAAGGCAGGGCCACTGGGCTACGTGCTCTATGCCGTGCTGGTGCACTCCGGGTGGAGCTGTGAGCGAGGACACTACTTCTGTTACGTCCGAGCGGGCAACGGCCAATGGTATAAGATGGACGATGCCAAGGTGACCGCCTGTGACGAGACCGCTGCCCTGAGCCAGAGCGCCTACGTCCTGTTCTACGCCCGGGAGGGTGCGTGGGAAGGGGGCGCTGGGGGAGGGGCAGCGGCCCCCGTCGGGGCTGACCCCACAGACCCGGGGCAGCCTGCAGCAGACGCCAGCGGCAGAGCTCCTGGGTCGGAGGAGTCCCCGGGGGACACAGAGGTCGAAGGGATGAGCTTAGAGCAGTGGCGACGCCTGCAAGAACACAGCCGACCGAAGCCGGCCTTGGAGCTGCGGAAGGTCCAGTCTGCCCTGCCTGCCGGCGCAGTCGTGATTCACCAGTCCAAACACGGAGGAGGGAGAAACCGCACGCCGCCCCAACAGGAGCACGAGCGGCTCGACCGTCCCAGCACGGACACCCCGCCTCCGGGGCCGAAGAACGTCGGCAACGGCCCTTGTGCCAGCGGGAGGGCCAGAGCCACCAAGGGGAAGAACAAGAAGCCGCGGCCGTCTCTGGGGCTGTGGCGGTAGGTCGGCTCTGACGCACATGCGTGCAGACGCCCAGGCACACGCTGTGTGCGGCACGCCCTGTGTGACGCACCGAGAGTTCCGACGAGGAGCGAGTTCCTCTCGGCCGTGGGCGTGATGCAGCCTCCTGGGAAAGAGCGGGGCACACTCCTGGGAGTGTGCCCGGGGTCTCGGTGTTCACTTGGGACGGGCTCGTGCCTGAGCGGCTGAGCTCTCGAGGGCTGGCTCTGCTGGGAAGTCGCTGGAGAGGATGGGGTGATGGGGTGCATGAGCGGGCCTGGGCACGGTCCGAGGGCCTCCCACTTCTGCGAGGGTGGGAGAGTCCTCTCGGGATGGGACTTTGGGTGTGGGTTTGCCTTTCGTTCCCCGTCTCCGTTCCCTGGCCGCACCGCTGGCCTCGGGTGAGTGACGCGGCCTGGAGACGCCTCACAGAGCGCTCACGGCCAGCCGAGCAAGGAGAAGATCTCGGGAGCCCTTCGGGGGGCAGGGAAGAGCGGGTGCAGGTCCATGAACCGTCTCCTTCCGGCCGGTCAGGCTCTCGAAAATGCCCCAGACGTCGAGAGGCGTCCGGGGAGAGGACGGGCAAGCAGCCTTTATGGGTGTCTGTCCTCGGGAGGCCTCGTGCTACTTGGCGGAGGGTCCGGCAGGAATGAGGCGGGGATGCGCGCGTCCCCGGCACGACGCTCGTCCGCAAAGATCCCTGGGGCTCCATGTCCGGTGCAAGGAGTACGCTGGAGAAGCTCCAAGTGCCAAACAGGAGAAGCGATCCACAAGGCCATGAGCACCGCCACCAGCACCACCAGCACCACCAGCACCACCAGCACCCACACGAAGGCCAAGGGGAGAAAGGCAACCCAACCAGTCCCAAAGAAACTTCTCCACCAGCATCGCACCGGTGCCTGAGTGGAGATATGTCGCGCCACGTTCATTTCTGAAAGCAAAGGTCCTCCCCGCACTGAGGAAAGACCCGAGCCTACCCTAGATTGTGATAGCAAGACAACTGGACTTCCGACTCTGCCCGTCCTGTCTGGCAGTCTCATCCAGCTGGGCCCCGGGCAAACGCCTCTGGACGCGAGGAGATGCGGCCGGCCTCCAAAGTGCCTGGGGCGGTGGGGAAGCTGTCCTCCCCTAGCTGCTTTCTCGACTGCCTCATGGGCCCGCGACCCGCTGGAGGGGCACCTGAGGCCCCTTATCGACCACCTCTTGCGTTTTTCTTTCTTTGGCTTGGCTGATGGCTTCAAACCCCAAACCCTCCATCAAACTTTGGCAGACCGGGAATTTGCGATGTAACATGTCCGACCTCGAGGGCCAACTCTGGCTCCTGACTGCGCTAGTCGGCGTGGCAAGGAACAGAGAACGTTCCGATGGCTTGTTTCCCCCGCATGGCTGCCTACGCCGCACCATGCCCTCCGCACGTAGAGAGGACAAAGAATGATGAGCAGTATCTTCCCCCGAGAACACGAACAAGCGTGCCCTGCCGGGGGAAGCGGAGCCACCCACAGTCCGCCCTCATCATCACCACGCATCTTCCTCCGCCCCATCGTCTCAAATGGACTTACTGCTTGCCCCATCCACACCCTCTGAAGGAGGAGGAGGAGGAGGAGGAGGAGGAGGAGGAGGAGGAGGAGGAGAAGAATGTCGATTGGGGTGGCGTGACAGAGGATATGGGAAGGTGGCCTTATGCTGGGCGAAATCCGTGCAAAAGAGAGAAAAATCCTGGCTGATCTCGCTTCTCTGTGCCATGGGAAGGAGGTAAGAGGACAGCAAGAGTGTGAGCACTTGGATCATAAAGCACAAAGCGGTAGGCTCCTAGCATGGGATGAGGGGAGCGGGAGGTGGGAGGGGTGCAATAGGCTAAGGAAGAAAACGGGGTCAGGGCCCTTCTTTCCTAGTAAGGACCAACGGAATCAACACTCCAGCTATGGTAAACCTGTGGACGGTCAAACCCCCATAGTCCTGGAGGGCAAGCATAATGTCCAGGACGGGAGAGCAAACAAACACACATGTCACACACCGAGAAGGACAGCAACAGTCATCCTCCTCCAGGAGGGAAACCTTTTTGATACCTTGAGTTATACCGCATTTTGAGCCCCGGAATTCGAAAGACGACTCTATGAGTCAACTAGTGTATATAAAAGAGAGAAAGAGAATAAAAGCAACAAAAAATAACAAAATGAACACAAAATTTAAAAAAAAGTTTAAAAATAAATGCAAAAAAAAAAAAAAAAAACCTCAAAAAACCCTAAAACACCAAGCAGGGAAAAAAAAAAAAAAAAGAAGTAAATGATAAAGGAAGAAGGAAAAGGAAGCAAAAAGGGCAGCGGAGAGAGAAAAGGAGCTGCAGAAATGAATCCAAAGTTGCAGGAAGCCTATGCCTTTCTAAATGAGCTCGCTTTGGGTCTTGAGCAACGGCCCTGAAGGGAGAAAAGCATATGTGGCACTCTGCTGGCATCTTTTGGTGCTAGGACCCTGAACGCTAGAAGAGTGTCCAGTGAGAACGCATAGAAATAGGGGAGGACCTCGCTGGAGCGCAAAGTTGAGGCAAGGGTTTATTGTTGTCCAGGGAGGGGTTGTCCTCAGGCAGGGGTCTGGGGTCGGGAGACCCCTAAAGGGGAGAGGTTCGGTGGGCAGACATATGTTTCCACACGTGTGTTAGGATGTGAATGGTGAGCCCACGGAAGTCCTGTGCAGCCGGCATTTGTGTGCTGAACTTGGAAGCCCCGCAGTGAATCTCTAGCGGGCAAGGCTGGAAGGCCCAATGCCCCCGAATCATTTGCATCCTGAGCCCTTTGGTCCAGGGGGTCAGGTCGGAAGTGCGTGTGGGGCCTCGTCAAGGGGAATTCCCCGAGAAAAGTGTGGGTGGTTGGATGGCGGGAGTGGGAGTGGGCACGCCCTCGGCCGCCTCAGCCAATGAGGAGCCTGCACGTGCGGGGGTGGGGCTGTGAGGAAGCCCCCAGAGGCCCGAGGGGGCGGGGCCCAGGCCCTTTTCTGGAGCCGGACCGTCTGAGGGAAGGGGGCGTCGGCGTGCAGCTGCAGGTAGGAGATGGAAACCCTCGTGGGCCTTGTGTGCAGAGCCCCGGGGGCTGCTTCTGAGCACGGGGGAGGTGTGTGTCCGTCTCCCTTCGACGTCTTCCCCGGAGGGCAAGGTTGTGGGCCCAGCGCCGCTGGTGCGGGTGCCCTTCGGGGACCCTCTGTCCCTGAGGGGCCGTCGCCGGCGCTTGGGCGTCCCCAGCGGGGTGACTTGGCTCCTGGGTCAGCAGGGCTGACGCCTGGCCAGAAAGGCGCCCTGAGTTGGAAGGGGCCGTGGGGGGTGGGGGCTGGGCTTCAGAACCTGGGGAACACCTGCTACGTGAATGCGGCGCTGCAGTGTCTGAGCCACACGCCGCCCCTGGCCAGCTGGATGGTGTCCCAGCAGCACGCCACCCTCTGTCCGGCCCGCAGCGCCTGCACGCTCTGTGCCATGCGAGCTCACGTGACCCGAGCCCTCCTTCACGCGGGAGAGGTGATCCGGCCCCGCAAGGACCTGCTGGCGGGCTTCCACAGACACCAGCAGGAAGATGCCCACGAGTTTCTGATGTTCACTCTGAATGCCATGCAGCAAGGGTGCTTGAGTGCATCCCAGCCGTCGGGCCATGCCTCCGAGGACACCACCGTCATCCGTCAGATCTTCGGCGGGACCTGGAGGTCTCAGATCCAGTGTCTCCGCTGCCTCGGTGTCTCGGACACGTTCGACCCTTATCTGGACATCAGCCTGGATATCACGGCGGCTCAGAGTGTGGAGCAAGCTCTGAGAGAGCTGGTGAAGCCCGAGAAGCTGGACGCGGACAATGCCTATGACTGTGGCGTCTGTCTCCGGAAGGTGCCTGCCACCAAGAGGTTGACTTTGCACAGCACCTCCCAGGTCCTGGTGCTGGTGCTGAAGCGGTTCACACCGGTGAGCGGGGCCAAAAGGGCTCAGGAGGTGCGCTATCCCCAGTGCTTGGACCTGCAGCCCTACACGTCCGAGCGGAAGGCAGGGCCACTGGGCTACGTGCTCTATGCCGTGCTGGTGCACTCTGGGTGGAGCTGTGAGCGAGGACACTACTTCTGTTACGTCCGAGCGGGCAACGGCCAATGGTATAAGATGGACGATGCCAAGGTGACCGCCTGTGACGAGACCGCTGCCCTGAGCCAGAGCGCCTACGTCCTGTTCTACGCCCGGGAGGGTGCGTGGGAAGGGGGCGCTGGGGGAGGGGCAGCGGCCCCCGTCGGGGCTGACCCCACAGACCCGGGGCAGCCTGCAGCAGACGCCAGCGGCAGAGCTCCTGGGTCGGAGGAGTCCCCGGGGGACACAGAGGTCGAAGGGATGAGCTTAGAGCAGTGGCGACGCCTGCAAGAACACAGCCGACCGAAGCCGGCCTTGGAGCTGCGGAAGGTCCAGTCTGCCCTGCCTGCCGGCGCAGTCGTGATTCACCAGTCCAAACACGGAGGAGGGAGAAACCGCACGCCGCCCCAACAGGAGCACGAGCGGCTCGACCGTCCCAGCACGGACACCCCGCCTCCGGGGCCGAAGAACGTCGGCAACGGCCCTTGTGCCAGCGGGAGGGCCAGAGCCACCAAGGGGGAAGAACAAGAAGCCGCGGCCGTCTCTGGGCTGTGGCGGTAGGTCGGCTCTGACGCACATGCGTGCAGACGCCCAGGCACACGCTGTGTGCGGCACGCCCTGTGTGACGCACCGAGAGTTCCGACGAGGAGCGAGTTCCTCTCGGCCGTGGGCGTGATGCAGCCTCCTGGGAAAGAGCGGGGCACACTCCTGGGAGTGTGCCCGGGGTCTCGGTGTTCACTTGGGACGGGCTCGTGCCTGAGCGGCTGAGCTCTCGAGGGCTGGCTCTGCTGGGAAGTCGCTGGAGAGGATGGGGTGATGGGGTGCATGAGCGGGCCTGGGCACGGTCCGAGGGCCTCCCACTTCTGCGAGGGTGGGAGAGTCCTCTCGGGATGGGACTTTGGGTGTGGGTTTTGCCTTTCGTTCCCCGTCTCCGTTCCCTGGCCGCACCGCTGGCCTCGGGTGAGTGACGCGGCCTGGAGACGCCTCACAGAGCGCTCACGGCCAGCCGAGCAAGGAGAAGATCTCGGGAGCCCTTCGGGGGGCAGGGAAGAGCGGGTGCAGGTCCATGAACCGTCTCCTTCCGGCCGGTCAGGCTCTCGAAAATGCCCCAGACGTCGAGAGGCGTCCGGGGAGAGGACGGGCAAGCAGCCTTTATGGGTGTCTGTCCTTGGGAGGCCTCGTGCTACTTGGCGGAGGGTCCGGCAGGAATGAGGCGGGGATGCGCGCGTCCCCGGCACGACGCTCGTCCGCAAAGATCCCTGGGGCTCCATGTCCGGTGCAAGGAGTACGCTGGAGAAGCTCCAAGTGCCAAACAGGAGAAGCGATCCACAAGGCCATGAGCACCGCCACCAGCACCACCAGCACCACCAGCACCACCAGCACCCACACGAAGGCCAAGGGGAGAAAGGCAACCCACCAGTCCCAAAGAAACTTCTCCACCAGCATCGCACCGGTGCCTGAGTGGAGATATGTCGCGCCACGTTCATTTCTGAAAGCAAAGGTCCTCCCCGCACTGAGGAAAGACCCGAGCCTACCCTAGATTGTGATAGCAAGACAACTGGACTTCCGACTCTGCCCGTCCTGTCTGGCAGTCTCATCCAGCTGGGCCCCGGGCAAACGCCTCTGGACGCGAGGAGATGCGGCCGGCCTCCAAAGTGCCTGGGGCGGTGGGGGAAGCTGTCCTCCCCTAGCTGCTTTCTCGACTGCCTCATGGGCCCGCGACCCGCTGGAGGGGCACCTGAGGCCCCTTATCGACCACCTCTTGCGTTTTCTTTCTTTGGCTTGGCTGATGGCTTCAAACCCCAAACCCTCCATCAAACTTTGGCAGACCGGGAATTTGCGATGTAACATGTCCGACCTCGAGGGCCAACTCTGGCTCCTGACTGCGCTAGTCGGCGTGGCAAGGAACAGAGAACGTTCCGATGGCTTGTTTCCCCCGCATGGCTTGCCTACGCCGCACCATGCCCTCCGCACGTAGAGAGGACAAAGAATGATGAGCAGTATCTTCCCCCGAGAACACGAACAAGCGTGCCCTGCCGGGGGGAAGCGGAGCCACCCACAGTCCGCCCTCATCATCACCACGCATCTTCCTCCGCCCCATCGTCTCAAATGGACTTACTGCTTGCCCCATCCACACCCTCTGAAGGAGGAGGAGGAGGAGGAGGAGGAGGGAGGGAGGAGGAGGAGGAGAAGAATGTCGATTGGGGTGGCGTGACAGAGGATATGGGAAGGTGGCCTTATGCTGGGCGAAATCCGTGCAAAAGAGAGAAAATCCTGGCTGATCTCGCTTCTCTGTGCCATGGGAAGGAGGTAAGAGGACAGCAAGAGTGTGAGCACTTGGATCATAAAGCACAAAGCGGTAGGCTCCTAGCATGGGATGAGGGGAGCGGGAGGTGGGAGGGGTGCAATAGGCTAAGGAAGAAAACGGGGTCAGGGCCCTTCTTTCCTAGTAAGGACCAACGGAATCAACACTCCAGCTATGGTAAAACCTGTGGACGGTCAAACCCCCATAGTCCTGGAGGGCAAGCATAATGTCCAGGACGGGAGAGCAAAACAAACACACATGTCACACACCGAGAAGGACAGCAACAGTCATCCTCCTCCAGGAGGGAAACCTTTTTGATACCTTGAGTTATACCGCATTTTGAGCCCCGGAATTCGAAAGACGACTCTATGAGTCAACTAGTGTATATAAAAGAGAGAAAGAGAATAAAAGCAACCAAAAAATAACAAAATGAACACCAAAATTTAAAAAAAAGTTTAAAATAAATGCAAAAAAAAAAAAAACAAAAACTCAAAAAACCCTAAAAACACCAAGCAGGGAAAAAAAAAAAAAAAAAGTAAATGATAAAGGAAGAAGGAAAGGAAGCAAAAAGGCAGCGGAGAGAGAAAAGGAGCTGCAGAAATGAATCCAAAGTTTGGCAGGAAGCCTATGCCTTTCTAAATGAGCTCGCTTTGGGTCTTGAGCAACGGCCCTGAAGGGAGAAAAGCATATGTGGGCACTCTGCTGGCATCTTTTGGTGCTAGGACCCTGAACGCTAGAAGAGTGTCCAGTGAGAACGCATAAAATAGGGGAGGACCTCGCTGGAGCGCAAAGTTGAGGCAAGGGTTTATTGTTGTCCAGGGGAGGGGTTGTCCTCAGGCAGGGGTCTGGGGTCGGGAGACCCTAAAGGGGAGAGGTTCGGTGGGGCAGACATATGTTTCCACACGTGTGTTAGGATGTGAATGGTGAGCCCAACGGAAGTCCTGTGCAGCCGGCATTTGTGTGCTGAACTTGGAAGCCCCGCAGTGAATCTCTAGCGGGCAAGGCTGGAAGGCCAATGCCCCCGAATTTTGCATCCTGAGCCCCTTTGGTCCAGGGGGTCAGGTCGGAAGTGCGTGTGGGGCCTCGTCAAGGGAAATTCCCCGAGAAAAGTGTGGGTGGTTGGATGGCGGGAGTGGGAGTGGGCACGCCTCGGCCGCCTCAGCCAATGAGGAGCCTGCACGTGCGGGGGTGGGGCTGTGGGGAAGCCCCCAGAGGCCCGAGGGGGCGGGGCCCAGGCCCTTTTCTGGAGCCGGACCGTCTGAGGGAAGGGGGCGTCGGCGTGCAGCTGCAGGTAGGAGATGGAAACCCTCGTGGGCCTTGTGTGCAGAGCCCCGGGGGGCTGCTTCTGAGCACGGGGGAGTGTGTGTCCGTCTCCCTTCGACGTCTTCCCGGAGGGCAAGGTTGTGGGCCCAGCGCCGCTGGTGCGGGTGCCCTTCGGGACCCTCGTCCCTGAGGGGCCGTCGCCGGCGCTTGGGCGTCCCCAGCGGGGTGACTTGGCTCCTGGGTCAGCAGGGCTGACGCCTGGCCAGAAAGGCGCCCTGAGTTGGAAGGGGCCGTGGGGGGTGGGGGCTGGGCTTCAGAACCTGGGGAACACCTGCTACGTGAATGCGGCGCTGCAGTGTCTGAGCCACACGCCGCCCCTGGCCAGCTGGATGGTGTCCCAGCAGCACGCCACCCTCTGTCCGGCCCGCAGCGCCTGCACGCTCTGTGCCATGCGAGCTCACGTGACCCGAGCCCTCCTTCACGCGGGAGAGGTGATCCGGCCCGCAAGGACCTGCTGGCGGGCTTCCACAGACACCAGCAGGAAGATGCCCACGAGTTTCTGATGTTCACTCTGAATGCCATGCAGCAAGGGTGCTTGAGTGCATCCCAGCCGTCGGGCCATGCCTCCGAGGACACCACCGTCATCCGTCAGATCTTCGGCGGGACCTGGAGGTCTCAGATCCAGTGTCTCGCTGCCTCGGTGTCTCGGACACGTTCGACCCTTATCTGGACATCAGCCTGGATATCACGGCGGCTCAGAGTGTGGAGCAAGCTCTGAGAGAGCTGGTGGAAGCCCGAGAAGCTGGCGCGGACAATGCCTATGACTGTGGCGTCTGTCTCCGGAAGGTGCTGCCACCAAGAGGTTGACTTTGCACAGCACCTCCCAGGTCCTGGTGCTGGTGCTGAAGCGGTTCACACCGGTGAGCGGGGCCAAAAGGGCTCAGGAGGTGCGCTATCCCCAGTGCTTGACCTGCAGCCCTCACACGTCCGAGCGGAAGGCAGGGCCACTGGGCTACGTGCTCTATGCGTGCTGGTGCACTCCGGGTGGAGCTGTGAGCGAGGACACTACTTCTGTTACGTCCGAGCGGGCAACGGCCAATGGTATAAGATGGACGATGCCAAGGTGACCGCCTGTGACGAGACCGCTGCCCTGAGCCAGAGCGCCTACGTCCTGTTCTACGCCCGGGAGGGTGCGTGGGAAGGGGGCGCTGGGGAGGGGCAGCGGCCCCCGTCGGGGCTGACCCCAGACCCGGGGCAGCCTGCAGCAGACGCCAGCGGCAGAGCTCCGTCGGAGGAGTCCCGGGGGACACAGAGGTCGAAGGGATGAGCTTAGAGCAGTGGCGACGCCTGCAAGAACACAGCCGACCGAAGCCGGCCTTGGAGCTGCGGAAGTCCAGTCTGCCCTGCCTGCGGCGCAGTCGTGATTCACCAGTCCAAACACGGAGGAGGGAGAAACCGCACGCCGCCCCAACAGGAGCACGAGCGGCTCGACCGTCCCAGCACGGACACCCGCCTCGGGGCCGAAGAACGTCGGCAACGGCTTGTGCCAGCGGGGGCCGAGCCACCAAGGGGAAGAACAAGAAGCCGCGGCCGTCTCTGGGGCTGTGGCGGTAGGTCGGCTCTGACGCACATGCGTGCAGACGCCCAGGCACACGCTGTGTGCGGCACGCCCTGTGTGACGCAACCGAGAGTTCCGACGAGGAGCGAGTTCCTCTCGGCCGTGGGCGTGATGCAGGCCTCCTGGGAGGAAAGAGCGGGGCACACTCCTGGGAGTGTGCCCGGGGTCTCGGTGTTCACTTGGGACGGGCTCGTGCCTGAGCGCTGAGCTCTCGAGGGCTGGCTCTGCTGGGAAGTCGCTGGAGAGGATGGGGTGATGGGGTGCATGAGCGGGCTGGGCACGGTTCCGAGGGCCCTCCACTTCTGCGAGGGTGGGAGAGTCCTCTCGGGATGGGACTTTTTGGTGTGGGTTTGCCTTTCGTTCCCCGTCCGTTCCTGGCCGCACCGCTGGCCTCGGGTGAGTGACGCGGCCTGGAGACGCGCTCACAGAGCGCTCACGGCCAGCCGAGCAAGGAGAAGATCTCGGAGCCCTTCGGGGGCAGGGAAGAGCGGGTGCAGGTCCATGAACCGTCTCCTTCCGGCCGGTCAGGCTCTCGAAAATGCCCCAGACGTCGAGAGGCGTCCGGGGAGAAGACGGGCAAGCAGCCTTTATGGGTGTCTGTCCTGGGAGGCCTCGTGCTACTTGGCGGAGGGTCCGGCAGGAATGAGGCGGGGATGCGCGGCGTCCCCGGCACGACGCTCGTCCGCAAAGATCCCTGGGGCTCCATGTCCGGTGCAAGGAGTACGCTGGAGAAGCTCCAAGTGCCAAACAGGAGAAGCGATCCACAAGGCCATGAGCACCGC
>NW_020867722.1:0-109385 GCF_003369695.1 Bos indicus x Bos taurus
GGGAGAAGCTCTTTCCGAGGGAAAGGAAGCGCCCCAGGCTGCATTCCCAAGCTGGGGCTTCCCCGCCCAGACTAAGCGCCGCACGGAGGGAATCAGGGTCCCGGTGCCCCTGGCTTGGGGAGGCAGCTCCACAGCCAGAGTGTTGCTCCGTTTGTGCCCAGAAAGCGCCTGCCAGACCGGGCCTTCCCTGGAGCTGTCCTGCCTCCTAGAGGCAGGTGGATGTGCTGTGCGGGCTTCCCCTGTGCGTTTGGGCTCCCTAGCACAGCCGCAGCGCAGGGAACCAGCCCATGATCAGTGAGCTCCGGGCAGTACTTTGGTCCCAGGTTTGGAGCCCTATGCCCGGAACGCGGGAGAGAAGAGGCTGGCTGCCGGCGGGTGCTTGCAAGCCTGTACTGGGAAGGACCGAGTGAGCTTCCACACCGGCGGAGCTCCAGCTCTGCGCCCAGGCGCGATAGCACAGAGCCCCGGCCGAGAGGGCTGCTCTGTGCTGGGGAGCCTCCCCAAAGCCCTGCCCAGCTTCTAGCCTGGGCGCGTTCACGCGGCCGGAGGAAGAGCAGGTGCCGGGAGGTGGGGTGCGGGAGCCGGAGTGTTGCTATGGTCCTTCTCAGCCTTCAGCCTCTTCCGCCTTTCCCTTCGGACCTTAGGAGCCAAGGCGTCCTTGCAGAGGGCTTCGGGGCTGGGTTGCACAGCAAAGCTCCGCGGGGAGAGCTCTTTCCGAGGGAGGGAAGCGCCCAGGCTGCATTCCCAAAGCTGGGCTGTCCCCGCCCAGACTTACAGCGCCCGCACGGACTGGAATCAGGTCCCGGTGCCCCTGTGGGGGATGCGGGCCCCAGCTCCCACAGAGTGAGTCTTGTTTCTCCGTTTGGCCCAAAGGGAAAGGACCCTGCCAGACCGGGGGCGCCCTCCTTGAGCTGTCCTCCCGTAGAGGTCGCCGGTGGATGTCCGTGCTGGCTTCCCTGCTTTGGGGCTCCCTAGCACCGCCGCAGCCATGGGAACCAGGCCCATTGTATCAGTGAGCTCCGGAGCCAGTACTTTGGATCCCAGGTTTGGAGCCCTATGCCCGGAACTCGGGAGAGAAGAAGGCTGGCTGCCGGCGGGTGCTTGCAAGCCTGTACGTGGGAAGGACCGGTGAGCGATCCACACCGCGGAGCTCAAGCTCTGGTTGCGCCCCAGGCGGTCGTAGCACAGAGCCCGGCCGAGAGGCTGCTCTGGGCTGGGCGAGCCTCCCCAAGCCCTGCCCAGCTTCTAGCGTTAGCGCCCGGGAAGGAGCAGGCTGCGGGAGTGTGGGGAGCCGTGAGTGGTGGCCTGACTGGTGCCCTACTCAGCGCCGCCTTCCCTTCGGAACCGAGGACCAGGCGTCCTCGCAGAGGGATTGGGGCTGGGGGGTGGACACTCCAAAGCCTCCCGCGGGGAGAGCTCTTTTCCGAGGGAAAGGAGGCGCCCCAGGCTGCAATTCCCAAGCGGGCTTCCCCGCCCAGGACTAAGCGCCGCACGGAGGGAATCAGGGTCCCGGTGCCCCTGGCTTGGGGAGGCAGCTCCACAGCCAGAGTGTTGCTCCGGTTTGTGCCCAGAAAGCGCCTGCCAGACCGGGCCTTCCCTGGAGCTGTCCTGCCGCCTAGAGGCAGGTGGATGTGCTGTGCGGGCTTCCCTGGGCGTTTGGCTCCCTAGCACAGCCGCAGCAGGGAACCAGCCCATGATCAGTGAGCTCCGGGCATACTTTGGTCCCAGGTTTGGGCCCTATGCCCGGAACGCGGGAGAGAAAGGCTGGCTGCCGGCGGGGTGCTTGCAAGCCTGTACTGGGAAGGACCGAGTGAGCTTCCACCACCGGCGGAGCTCCAGCTTGCGCCAGGCGCGATAGCACAGAGCCCCGGCCGGAGGCTGCTCTGTGCTGGGCGAGCCTCCCCAAGCCCTGCCCAGCTTCTAGCGTTCGCGCCCGGGAAGGAGCAGGCTGCGGGAGTGTGGGAGCCGTGAGTGGTGCCTGACTGGTGCCTCAGCTCAGCTCTCGCCTTCCCTTCGGACCTAGGAGCCAGGCGTCCTCGCAGAGGGCTTAGGGGCTGGGGTGTGCACACTGCCAAAGCCTCCCGCGGGGAGAGCTCTTTCCGAGGGAAAGGAAGCGCCCCAGGCTGCATTCCCAAGCTGGGGCTTCCCCGCCCAGACTAAGCGCCGCACGGAGGGAATCAGGGTCCCGGTGCCCCTGGCTTGGGGAGGCAGCTCCACAGCCAGAGTGTTGCTCCGTTTGTGCCCAGAAAGCGCCTGCCAGACCGGGCCTTCCCTGGAGCTGTCCTGCCTCCTAGAGGCAGGTGGATGTGCTGTGCGGGCTTCCCCTGTGCGTTTGGGCTCCCTAGCACAGCCGCAGCGCAGGGGAACCAGCCCATGATCAGTGAGCTCCGGGCAGTACTTTGGTCCCAGGTTTGGAGCCCAATGCCCGGAACGCGGGAGAGAAGAGGCTGGCTGCCGGCGGGTGCTTGCAAGCCTGTACTGGGAAGGACCGAGTGAGCTTCCACACCGGCGGAGCTCCAGCTCTGCGCCCAGGCGCGATAGCACAGAGCCCCGGCCGAGAGGCTGCTCTGTGCTGGGCGAGCCTCCCCAAGCCCTGCCCAGCTTCTAGCGTTCGCGCCCGGGAAGGAGCAGGCTGCGGGAGTGTGGGAGCCGTGAGTGGTGCCTGACTGGTGCCTCAGCTCAGCTCTCGCCTTCCCTTCGGACCTAGGAGCCAGGCGTCCTTGCAGAGGGCTTAGGGGCTGGGGGTGTGCACACTGCCAAAGCCTCCCGCGGGGAGAGCTCTTTCCGAGGGAAAGGAAGCGCCCCAGGCTGCATTCCCAAGCTGGGGCTTCCCCGCCCAGACTAAGCGCCGCACGGAGGGAATCAGGGTCCCGGTGCCCCTGGCTTGGGGAGGCAGCTCCACAGCCAGAGTGTTGCTCCGTTTGTGCCCAGAAAGCGCCTGCCAGACCGGGCCTTCCCTGGAGCTGTCCTGCCTCCTAGAGGCAGGTGGATGTGCTGTGCGGGCTTCCCCTGTGCGTTTGGGCTCCCTAGCACAGCCGCAGCGCAGGGGAACCAGCCCATGATCAGTGAGCTCCGGGCAGTACTTTGGTCCCAGGTTTGGAGCCCTATGCCCGGAACGCGGGAGAGAAGAGGCTGGCTGCCGGCGGGTGCTTGCAAGCCTGTACTGGGAAGGACCGAGTGAGCTTCCACACCGGCGGAGCTCCAGCTCTGCGCCCAGGCGCGATAGCACAGAGCCCCGGCCGAGAGGCTGCTCTGTGCTGGGCGAGCCTCCCCAAGCCCTGCCCAGCTTCTAGCGTTCGCGCCCGGGAAGGAGCAGGCTGCGGGAGTGTGGGAGCCGTGAGTGGTGCCTGACTGGTGCCTCAGCTCAGCTCTCGCCTTCCCTTCGGACCTAGGAGCCAGGCGTCCTTGCAGAGGGCTTAGGGGCTGGGGGTGTGCACACTGCCAAAGCCTCCCGCGGGGAGAGCTCTTTCCGAGGGAAAGGAAGCGCCCCAGGCTGCATTCCCAAGCTGGGGCTTCCCCGCCCAGACTAAGCGCCGCACGGAGGGAATCAGGGTCCCGGTGCCCCTGGCTTGGGGAGGCAGCTCCACAGCCAGAGTGTTGCTCCGTTTGTGCCCAGAAAGCGCCTGCCAGACCGGGCCTTCCCTGGAGCTGTCCTGCCTCCTAGAGGCAGGTGGATGTGCTGTGCGGGCTTCCCCTGTGCGTTTGGGCTCCCTAGCACAGCCGCAGCGCAGGGGAACCAGCCCATGATCAGTGAGCTCCGGGCAGTACTTTGGTCCCAGGTTTGGAGCCCAATGCCCGGAACGCGGGAGAGAAGAGGCTGGCTGCCGGCGGGTGCTTGCAAGCCTGTACTGGGAAGGACCGAGTGAGCTTCCACACCGGCGGAGCTCCAGCTCTGCGCCCAGGCGCGATAGCACAGAGCCCCGGCCGAGAGGCTGCTCTGTGCTGGGCGAGCCTCCCCAAGCCCTGCCCAGCTTCTAGCGTTCGCGCCCGGGAAGGAGCAGGCTGCGGGAGTGTGGGAGCCGTGAGTGGTGCCTGACTGGTGCCTCAGCTCAGCTCTCGCCTTCCCTTCGGACCTAGGAGCCAGGCGTCCTTGCAGAGGGCTTAGGGGCTGGGGGTGTGCACACTGCCAAAGCCTCCCGCGGGGAGAGCTCTTTCCGAGGGAAAGGAAGCGCCCCAGGCTGCATTCCCAAGCTGGGGCTTCCCCGCCCAGACTAAGCGCCGCACGGAGGGAATCAGGGTCCCGGTGCCCCTGGCTTGGGGAGGCAGCTCCACAGCCAGAGTGTTGCTCCGTTTGTGCCCAGAAAGCGCCTGCCAGACCGGGCCTTCCCTGGAGCTGTCCTGCCTCCTAGAGGCAGGTGGATGTGCTGTGCGGGCTTCCCCTGTGCGTTTGGGCTCCCTAGCACAGCCGCAGCGCAGGGGAACCAGCCCATGATCAGTGAGCTCCGGGCAGTACTTTGGTCCCAGGTTTGGAGCCCTATGCCCGGAACGCGGGAGAGAAGAGGCTGGCTGCCGGCGGGTGCTTGCAAGCCTGTACTGGGAAGGACCGAGTGAGCTTCCACACCGGCGGAGCTCCAGCTCTGCGCCCAGGCGCGATAGCACAGAGCCCCGGCCGAGAGGCTGCTCTGTGCTGGGCGAGCCTCCCCAAGCCCTGCCCAGCTTCTAGCGTTCGCGCCCGGGAAGGAGCAGGCTGCGGGAGTGTGGGAGCCGTGAGTGGTGCCTGACTGGTGCCTCAGCTCAGCTCTCGCCTTCCCTTCGGACCTAGGAGCCAGGCGTCCTTGCAGAGGGCTTAGGGGCTGGGGGTGTGCACACTGCCAAAGCCTCCCGCGGGGAGAGCTCTTTCCGAGGGAAAGGAAGCGCCCCAGGCTGCATTCCCAAGCTGGGGCTTCCCCGCCCAGACTAAGCGCCGCACGGAGGGAATCAGGGTCCCGGTGCCCCTGGCTTGGGGAGGCAGCTCCACAGCCAGAGTGTTGCTCCGTTTGTGCCCAGAAAGCGCCTGCCAGACCGGGCCTTCCCTGGAGCTGTCCTGCCTCCTAGAGGCAGGTGGATGTGCTGTGCGGGCTTCCCCTGTGCGTTTGGGCTCCCTAGCACAGCCGCAGCGCAGGGGAACCAGCCCATGATCAGTGAGCTCCGGGCAGTACTTTGGTCCCAGGTTTGGAGCCCTATGCCCGGAACGCGGGAGAGAAGAGGCTGGCTGCCGGCGGGTGCTTGCAAGCCTGTACTGGGAAGGACCGAGTGAGCTTCCACACCGGCGGAGCTCCAGCTCTGCGCCCAGGCGCGATAGCACAGAGCCCCGGCCGAGAGGCTGCTCTGTGCTGGGCGAGCCTCCCCAAGCCCTGCCCAGCTTCTAGCGTTCGCGCCCGGGAAGGAGCAGGCTGCGGGAGTGTGGGAGCCGTGAGTGGTGCCTGACTGGTGCCTCAGCTCAGCTCTCGCCTTCCCTTCGGACCTAGGAGCCAGGCGTCCTTGCAGAGGGCTTAGGGGCTGGGGGTGTGCACACTGCCAAAGCCTCCCGCGGGGAGAGCTCTTTCCGAGGGAAAGGAAGCGCCCCAGGCTGCATTCCCAAGCTGGGGCTTCCCCGCCCAGACTAAGCGCCGCACGGAGGGAATCAGGGTCCCGGTGCCCCTGGCTTGGGGAGGCAGCTCCACAGCCAGAGTGTTGCTCCGTTTGTGCCCAGAAAGCGCCTGCCAGACCGGGCCTTCCCTGGAGCTGTCCTGCCTCCTAGAGGCAGGTGGATGTGCTGTGCGGGCTTCCCCTGTGCGTTTGGGCTCCCTAGCACAGCCGCAGCGCAGGGGAACCAGCCCATGATCAGTGAGCTCCGGGCAGTACTTTGGTCCCAGGTTTGGAGCCCTATGCCCGGAACGCGGGAGAGAAGAGGCTGGCTGCCGGCGGGTGCTTGCAAGCCTGTACTGGGAAGGACCGAGTGAGCTTCCACACCGGCGGAGCTCCAGCTCTGCGCCCAGGCGCGATAGCACAGAGCCCCGGCCGAGAGGCTGCTCTGTGCTGGGCGAGCCTCCCCAAGCCCTGCCCAGCTTCTAGCGTTCGCGCCCGGGAAGGAGCAGGCTGCGGGAGTGTGGGAGCCGTGAGTGGTGCCTGACTGGTGCCTCAGCTCAGCTCTCGCCTTCCCTTCGGACCTAGGAGCCAGGCGTCCTTGCAGAGGGCTTAGGGGCTGGGGGTGTGCACACTGCCAAAGCCTCCCGCGGGGAGAGCTCTTTCCGAGGGAAAGGAAGCGCCCCAGGCTGCATTCCCAAGCTGGGGCTTCCCCGCCCAGACTAAGCGCCGCACGGAGGGAATCAGGGTCCCGGTGCCCCTGGCTTGGGGAGGCAGCTCCACAGCCAGAGTGTTGCTCCGTTTGTGCCCAGAAAGCGCCTGCCAGACCGGGCCTTCCCTGGAGCTGTCCTGCCTCCTAGAGGCAGGTGGATGTGCTGTGCGGGCTTCCCCTGTGCGTTTGGGCTCCCTAGCACAGCCGCAGCGCAGGGGAACCAGCCCATGATCAGTGAGCTCCGGGCAGTACTTTGGTCCCAGGTTTGGAGCCCAATGCCCGGAACGCGGGAGAGAAGAGGCTGGCTGCCGGCGGGTGCTTGCAAGCCTGTACTGGGAAGGACCGAGTGAGCTTCCACACCGGCGGAGCTCCAGCTCTGCGCCCAGGCGCGATAGCACAGAGCCCCGGCCGAGAGGCTGCTCTGTGCTGGGCGAGCCTCCCCAAGCCCTGCCCAGCTTCTAGCGTTCGCGCCCGGGAAGGAGCAGGCTGCGGGAGTGTGGGAGCCGTGAGTGGTGCCTGACTGGTGCCTCAGCTCAGCTCTCGCCTTCCCTTCGGACCTAGGAGCCAGGCGTCCTTGCAGAGGGCTTAGGGGCTGGGGGTGTGCACACTGCCAAAGCCTCCCGCGGGGAGAGCTCTTTCCGAGGGAAAGGAAGCGCCCCAGGCTGCATTCCCAAGCTGGGGCTTCCCCGCCCAGACTAAGCGCCGCACGGAGGGAATCAGGGTCCCGGTGCCCCTGGCTTGGGGAGGCAGCTCCACAGCCAGAGTGTTGCTCCGTTTGTGCCCAGAAAGCGCCTGCCAGACCGGGCCTTCCCTGGAGCTGTCCTGCCTCCTAGAGGCAGGTGGATGTGCTGTGCGGGCTTCCCCTGTGCGTTTGGGCTCCCTAGCACAGCCGCAGCGCAGGGGAACCAGCCCATGATCAGTGAGCTCCGGGCAGTACTTTGGTCCCAGGTTTGGAGCCCTATGCCCGGAACGCGGGAGAGAAGAGGCTGGCTGCCGGCGGGTGCTTGCAAGCCTGTACTGGGAAGGACCGAGTGAGCTTCCACACCGGCGGAGCTCCAGCTCTGCGCCCAGGCGCGATAGCACAGAGCCCCGGCCGAGAGGCTGCTCTGTGCTGGGCGAGCCTCCCCAAGCCCTGCCCAGCTTCTAGCGTTCGCGCCCGGGAAGGAGCAGGCTGCGGGAGTGTGGGAGCCGTGAGTGGTGCCTGACTGGTGCCTCAGCTCAGCTCTCGCCTTCCCTTCGGACCTAGGAGCCAGGCGTCCTTGCAGAGGGCTTAGGGGCTGGGGGTGTGCACACTGCCAAAGCCTCCCGCGGGGAGAGCTCTTTCCGAGGGAAAGGAAGCGCCCCAGGCTGCATTCCCAAGCTGGGGCTTCCCCGCCCAGACTAAGCGCCGCACGGAGGGAATCAGGGTCCCGGTGCCCCTGGCTTGGGGAGGCAGCTCCACAGCCAGAGTGTTGCTCCGTTTGTGCCCAGAAAGCGCCTGCCAGACCGGGCCTTCCCTGGAGCTGTCCTGCCTCCTAGAGGCAGGTGGATGTGCTGTGCGGGCTTCCCCTGTGCGTTTGGGCTCCCTAGCACAGCCGCAGCGCAGGGGAACCAGCCCATGATCAGTGAGCTCCGGGCAGTACTTTGGTCCCAGGTTTGGAGCCCTATGCCCGGAACGCGGGAGAGAAGAGGCTGGCTGCCGGCGGGTGCTTGCAAGCCTGTACTGGGAAGGACCGAGTGAGCTTCCACACCGGCGGAGCTCCAGCTCTGCGCCCAGGCGCGATAGCACAGAGCCCCGGCCGAGAGGCTGCTCTGTGCTGGGCGAGCCTCCCCAAGCCCTGCCCAGCTTCTAGCGTTCGCGCCCGGGAAGGAGCAGGCTGCGGGAGTGTGGGAGCCGTGAGTGGTGCCTGACTGGTGCCTCAGCTCAGCTCTCGCCTTCCCTTCGGACCTAGGAGCCAGGCGTCCTTGCAGAGGGCTTAGGGGCTGGGGGTGTGCACACTGCCAAAGCCTCCCGCGGGGAGAGCTCTTTCCGAGGGAAAGGAAGCGCCCCAGGCTGCATTCCCAAGCTGGGGCTTCCCCGCCCAGACTAAGCGCCGCACGGAGGGAATCAGGGTCCCGGTGCCCCTGGCTTGGGGAGGCAGCTCCACAGCCAGAGTGTTGCTCCGTTTGTGCCCAGAAAGCGCCTGCCAGACCGGGCCTTCCCTGGAGCTGTCCTGCCTCCTAGAGGCAGGTGGATGTGCTGTGCGGGCTTCCCCTGTGCGTTTGGGCTCCCTAGCACAGCCGCAGCGCAGGGGAACCAGCCCATGATCAGTGAGCTCCGGGCAGTACTTTGGTCCCAGGTTTGGAGCCCTATGCCCGGAACGCGGGAGAGAAGAGGCTGGCTGCCGGCGGGTGCTTGCAAGCCTGTACTGGGAAGGACCGAGTGAGCTTCCACACCGGCGGAGCTCCAGCTCTGCGCCCAGGCGCGATAGCACAGAGCCCCGGCCGAGAGGCTGCTCTGTGCTGGGCGAGCCTCCCCAAGCCCTGCCCAGCTTCTAGCGTTCGCGCCCGGGAAGGAGCAGGCTGCGGGAGTGTGGGAGCCGTGAGTGGTGCCTGACTGGTGCCTCAGCTCAGCTCTCGCCTTCCCTTCGGACCTAGGAGCCAGGCGTCCTTGCAGAGGGCTTAGGGGCTGGGGGTGTGCACACTGCCAAAGCCTCCCGCGGGGAGAGCTCTTTCCGAGGGAAAGGAAGCGCCCCAGGCTGCATTCCCAAGCTGGGGCTTCCCCGCCCAGACTAAGCGCCGCACGGAGGGAATCAGGGTCCCGGTGCCCCTGGCTTGGGGAGGCAGCTCCACAGCCAGAGTGTTGCTCCGTTTGTGCCCAGAAAGCGCCTGCCAGACCGGGCCTTCCCTGGAGCTGTCCTGCCTCCTAGAGGCAGGTGGATGTGCTGTGCGGGCTTCCCCTGTGCGTTTGGGCTCCCTAGCACAGCCGCAGCGCAGGGGAACCAGCCCATGATCAGTGAGCTCCGGGCAGTACTTTGGTCCCAGGTTTGGAGCCCTATGCCCGGAACGCGGGAGAGAAGAGGCTGGCTGCCGGCGGGTGCTTGCAAGCCTGTACTGGGAAGGACCGAGTGAGCTTCCACACCGGCGGAGCTCCAGCTCTGCGCCCAGGCGCGATAGCACAGAGCCCCGGCCGAGAGGCTGCTCTGTGCTGGGCGAGCCTCCCCAAGCCCTGCCCAGCTTCTAGCGTTCGCGCCCGGGAAGGAGCAGGCTGCGGGAGTGTGGGAGCCGTGAGTGGTGCCTGACTGGTGCCTCAGCTCAGCTCTCGCCTTCCCTTCGGACCTAGGAGCCAGGCGTCCTTGCAGAGGGCTTAGGGGCTGGGGGTGTGCACACTGCCAAAGCCTCCCGCGGGGAGAGCTCTTTCCGAGGGAAAGGAAGCGCCCCAGGCTGCATTCCCAAGCTGGGGCTTCCCCGCCCAGACTAAGCGCCGCACGGAGGGAATCAGGGTCCCGGTGCCCCTGGCTTGGGGAGGCAGCTCCACAGCCAGAGTGTTGCTCCGTTTGTGCCCAGAAAGCGCCTGCCAGACCGGGCCTTCCCTGGAGCTGTCCTGCCTCCTAGAGGCAGGTGGATGTGCTGTGCGGGCTTCCCCTGTGCGTTTGGGCTCCCTAGCACAGCCGCAGCGCAGGGGAACCAGCCCATGATCAGTGAGCTCCGGGCAGTACTTTGGTCCCAGGTTTGGAGCCCTATGCCCGGAACGCGGGAGAGAAGAGGCTGGCTGCCGGCGGGTGCTTGCAAGCCTGTACTGGGAAGGACCGAGTGAGCTTCCACACCGGCGGAGCTCCAGCTCTGCGCCCAGGCGCGATAGCACAGAGCCCCGGCCGAGAGGCTGCTCTGTGCTGGGCGAGCCTCCCCAAGCCCTGCCCAGCTTCTAGCGTTCGCGCCCGGGAAGGAGCAGGCTGCGGGAGTGTGGGAGCCGTGAGTGGTGCCTGACTGGTGCCTCAGCTCAGCTCTCGCCTTCCCTTCGGACCTAGGAGCCAGGCGTCCTTGCAGAGGGCTTAGGGGCTGGGGGTGTGCACACTGCCAAAGCCTCCCGCGGGGAGAGCTCTTTCCGAGGGAAAGGAAGCGCCCCAGGCTGCATTCCCAAGCTGGGGCTTCCCCGCCCAGACTAAGCGCCGCACGGAGGGAATCAGGGTCCCGGTGCCCCTGGCTTGGGGAGGCAGCTCCACAGCCAGAGTGTTGCTCCGTTTGTGCCCAGAAAGCGCCTGCCAGACCGGGCCTTCCCTGGAGCTGTCCTGCCTCCTAGAGGCAGGTGGATGTGCTGTGCGGGCTTCCCCTGTGCGTTTGGGCTCCCTAGCACAGCCGCAGCGCAGGGGAACCAGCCCATGATCAGTGAGCTCCGGGCAGTACTTTGGTCCCAGGTTTGGAGCCCTATGCCCGGAACGCGGGAGAGAAGAGGCTGGCTGCCGGCGGGTGCTTGCAAGCCTGTACTGGGAAGGACCGAGTGAGCTTCCACACCGGCGGAGCTCCAGCTCTGCGCCCAGGCGCGATAGCACAGAGCCCCGGCCGAGAGGCTGCTCTGTGCTGGGCGAGCCTCCCCAAGCCCTGCCCAGCTTCTAGCGTTCGCGCCCGGGAAGGAGCAGGCTGCGGGAGTGTGGGAGCCGTGAGTGGTGCCTGACTGGTGCCTCAGCTCAGCTCTCGCCTTCCCTTCGGACCTAGGAGCCAGGCGTCCTTGCAGAGGGCTTAGGGGCTGGGGGTGTGCACACTGCCAAAGCCTCCCGCGGGGAGAGCTCTTTCCGAGGGAAAGGAAGCGCCCCAGGCTGCATTCCCAAGCTGGGGCTTCCCCGCCCAGACTAAGCGCCGCACGGAGGGAATCAGGGTCCCGGTGCCCCTGGCTTGGGGAGGCAGCTCCACAGCCAGAGTGTTGCTCCGTTTGTGCCCAGAAAGCGCCTGCCAGACCGGGCCTTCCCTGGAGCTGTCCTGCCTCCTAGAGGCAGGTGGATGTGCTGTGCGGGCTTCCCCTGTGCGTTTGGGCTCCCTAGCACAGCCGCAGCGCAGGGGAACCAGCCCATGATCAGTGAGCTCCGGGCAGTACTTTGGTCCCAGGTTTGGAGCCCTATGCCCGGAACGCGGGAGAGAAGAGGCTGGCTGCCGGCGGGTGCTTGCAAGCCTGTACTGGGAAGGACCGAGTGAGCTTCCACACCGGCGGAGCTCCAGCTCTGCGCCCAGGCGCGATAGCACAGAGCCCCGGCCGAGAGGCTGCTCTGTGCTGGGCGAGCCTCCCCAAGCCCTGCCCAGCTTCTAGCGTTCGCGCCCGGGAAGGAGCAGGCTGCGGGAGTGTGGGAGCCGTGAGTGGTGCCTGACTGGTGCCTCAGCTCAGCTCTCGCCTTCCCTTCGGACCTAGGAGCCAGGCGTCCTTGCAGAGGGCTTAGGGGCTGGGGGTGTGCACACTGCCAAAGCCTCCCGCGGGGAGAGCTCTTTCCGAGGGAAAGGAAGCGCCCCAGGCTGCATTCCCAAGCTGGGGCTTCCCCGCCCAGACTAAGCGCCGCACGGAGGGAATCAGGGTCCCGGTGCCCCTGGCTTGGGGAGGCAGCTCCACAGCCAGAGTGTTGCTCCGTTTGTGCCCAGAAAGCGCCTGCCAGACCGGGCCTTCCCTGGAGCTGTCCTGCCTCCTAGAGGCAGGTGGATGTGCTGTGCGGGCTTCCCCTGTGCGTTTGGGCTCCCTAGCACAGCCGCAGCGCAGGGGAACCAGCCCATGATCAGTGAGCTCCGGGCAGTACTTTGGTCCCAGGTTTGGAGCCCTATGCCCGGAACGCGGGAGAGAAGAGGCTGGCTGCCGGCGGGTGCTTGCAAGCCTGTACTGGGAAGGACCGAGTGAGCTTCCACACCGGCGGAGCTCCAGCTCTGCGCCCAGGCGCGATAGCACAGAGCCCCGGCCGAGAGGCTGCTCTGTGCTGGGCGAGCCTCCCCAAGCCCTGCCCAGCTTCTAGCGTTCGCGCCCGGGAAGGAGCAGGCTGCGGGAGTGTGGGAGCCGTGAGTGGTGCCTGACTGGTGCCTCAGCTCAGCTCTCGCCTTCCCTTCGGACCTAGGAGCCAGGCGTCCTTGCAGAGGGCTTAGGGGCTGGGGGTGTGCACACTGCCAAAGCCTCCCGCGGGGAGAGCTCTTTCCGAGGGAAAGGAAGCGCCCCAGGCTGCATTCCCAAGCTGGGGCTTCCCCGCCCAGACTAAGCGCCGCACGGAGGGAATCAGGGTCCCGGTGCCCCTGGCTTGGGGAGGCAGCTCCACAGCCAGAGTGTTGCTCCGTTTGTGCCCAGAAAGCGCCTGCCAGACCGGGCCTTCCCTGGAGCTGTCCTGCCTCCTAGAGGCAGGTGGATGTGCTGTGCGGGCTTCCCCTGTGCGTTTGGGCTCCCTAGCACAGCCGCAGCGCAGGGGAACCAGCCCATGATCAGTGAGCTCCGGGCAGTACTTTGGTCCCAGGTTTGGAGCCCTATGCCCGGAACGCGGGAGAGAAGAGGCTGGCTGCCGGCGGGTGCTTGCAAGCCTGTACTGGGAAGGACCGAGTGAGCTTCCACACCGGCGGAGCTCCAGCTCTGCGCCCAGGCGCGATAGCACAGAGCCCCGGCCGAGAGGCTGCTCTGTGCTGGGCGAGCCTCCCCAAGCCCTGCCCAGCTTCTAGCGTTCGCGCCCGGGAAGGAGCAGGCTGCGGGAGTGTGGGAGCCGTGAGTGGTGCCTGACTGGTGCCTCAGCTCAGCTCTCGCCTTCCCTTCGGACCTAGGAGCCAGGCGTCCTTGCAGAGGGCTTAGGGGCTGGGGGTGTGCACACTGCCAAAGCCTCCCGCGGGGAGAGCTCTTTCCGAGGGAAAGGAAGCGCCCCAGGCTGCATTCCCAAGCTGGGGCTTCCCCGCCCAGACTAAGCGCCGCACGGAGGGAATCAGGGTCCCGGTGCCCCTGGCTTGGGGAGGCAGCTCCACAGCCAGAGTGTTGCTCCGTTTGTGCCCAGAAAGCGCCTGCCAGACCGGGCCTTCCCTGGAGCTGTCCTGCCTCCTAGAGGCAGGTGGATGTGCTGTGCGGGCTTCCCCTGTGCGTTTGGGCTCCCTAGCACAGCCGCAGCGCAGGGGAACCAGCCCATGATCAGTGAGCTCCGGGCAGTACTTTGGTCCCAGGTTTGGAGCCCTATGCCCGGAACGCGGGAGAGAAGAGGCTGGCTGCCGGCGGGTGCTTGCAAGCCTGTACTGGGAAGGACCGAGTGAGCTTCCACACCGGCGGAGCTCCAGCTCTGCGCCCAGGCGCGATAGCACAGAGCCCCGGCCGAGAGGCTGCTCTGTGCTGGGCGAGCCTCCCCAAGCCCTGCCCAGCTTCTAGCGTTCGCGCCCGGGAAGGAGCAGGCTGCGGGAGTGTGGGAGCCGTGAGTGGTGCCTGACTGGTGCCTCAGCTCAGCTCTCGCCTTCCCTTCGGACCTAGGAGCCAGGCGTCCTTGCAGAGGGCTTAGGGGCTGGGGGTGTGCACACTGCCAAAGCCTCCCGCGGGGAGAGCTCTTTCCGAGGGAAAGGAAGCGCCCCAGGCTGCATTCCCAAGCTGGGGCTTCCCCGCCCAGACTAAGCGCCGCACGGAGGGAATCAGGGTCCCGGTGCCCCTGGCTTGGGGAGGCAGCTCCACAGCCAGAGTGTTGCTCCGTTTGTGCCCAGAAAGCGCCTGCCAGACCGGGCCTTCCCTGGAGCTGTCCTGCCTCCTAGAGGCAGGTGGATGTGCTGTGCGGGCTTCCCCTGTGCGTTTGGGCTCCCTAGCACAGCCGCAGCGCAGGGGAACCAGCCCATGATCAGTGAGCTCCGGGCAGTACTTTGGTCCCAGGTTTGGAGCCCTATGCCCGGAACGCGGGAGAGAAGAGGCTGGCTGCCGGCGGGTGCTTGCAAGCCTGTACTGGGAAGGACCGAGTGAGCTTCCACACCGGCGGAGCTCCAGCTCTGCGCCCAGGCGCGATAGCACAGAGCCCCGGCCGAGAGGCTGCTCTGTGCTGGGCGAGCCTCCCCAAGCCCTGCCCAGCTTCTAGCGTTCGCGCCCGGGAAGGAGCAGGCTGCGGGAGTGTGGGAGCCGTGAGTGGTGCCTGACTGGTGCCTCAGCTCAGCTCTCGCCTTCCCTTCGGACCTAGGAGCCAGGCGTCCTTGCAGAGGGCTTAGGGGCTGGGGGTGTGCACACTGCCAAAGCCTCCCGCGGGGAGAGCTCTTTCCGAGGGAAAGGAAGCGCCCCAGGCTGCATTCCCAAGCTGGGGCTTCCCCGCCCAGACTAAGCGCCGCACGGAGGGAATCAGGGTCCCGGTGCCCCTGGCTTGGGGAGGCAGCTCCACAGCCAGAGTGTTGCTCCGTTTGTGCCCAGAAAGCGCCTGCCAGACCGGGCCTTCCCTGGAGCTGTCCTGCCTCCTAGAGGCAGGTGGATGTGCTGTGCGGGCTTCCCCTGTGCGTTTGGGCTCCCTAGCACAGCCGCAGCGCAGGGGAACCAGCCCATGATCAGTGAGCTCCGGGCAGTACTTTGGTCCCAGGTTTGGAGCCCTATGCCCGGAACGCGGGAGAGAAGAGGCTGGCTGCCGGCGGGTGCTTGCAAGCCTGTACTGGGAAGGACCGAGTGAGCTTCCACACCGGCGGAGCTCCAGCTCTGCGCCCAGGCGCGATAGCACAGAGCCCCGGCCGAGAGGCTGCTCTGTGCTGGGCGAGCCTCCCCAAGCCCTGCCCAGCTTCTAGCGTTCGCGCCCGGGAAGGAGCAGGCTGCGGGAGTGTGGGAGCCGTGAGTGGTGCCTGACTGGTGCCTCAGCTCAGCTCTCGCCTTCCCTTCGGACCTAGGAGCCAGGCGTCCTTGCAGAGGGCTTAGGGGCTGGGGGTGTGCACACTGCCAAAGCCTCCCGCGGGGAGAGCTCTTTCCGAGGGAAAGGAAGCGCCCCAGGCTGCATTCCCAAGCTGGGGCTTCCCCGCCCAGACTAAGCGCCGCACGGAGGGAATCAGGGTCCCGGTGCCCCTGGCTTGGGGAGGCAGCTCCACAGCCAGAGTGTTGCTCCGTTTGTGCCCAGAAAGCGCCTGCCAGACCGGGCCTTCCCTGGAGCTGTCCTGCCTCCTAGAGGCAGGTGGATGTGCTGTGCGGGCTTCCCCTGTGCGTTTGGGCTCCCTAGCACAGCCGCAGCGCAGGGGAACCAGCCCATGATCAGTGAGCTCCGGGCAGTACTTTGGTCCCAGGTTTGGAGCCCTATGCCCGGAACGCGGGAGAGAAGAGGCTGGCTGCCGGCGGGTGCTTGCAAGCCTGTACTGGGAAGGACCGAGTGAGCTTCCACACCGGCGGAGCTCCAGCTCTGCGCCCAGGCGCGATAGCACAGAGCCCCGGCCGAGAGGCTGCTCTGTGCTGGGCGAGCCTCCCCAAGCCCTGCCCAGCTTCTAGCGTTCGCGCCCGGGAAGGAGCAGGCTGCGGGAGTGTGGGAGCCGTGAGTGGTGCCTGACTGGTGCCTCAGCTCAGCTCTCGCCTTCCCTTCGGACCTAGGAGCCAGGCGTCCTTGCAGAGGGCTTAGGGGCTGGGGGTGTGCACACTGCCAAAGCCTCCCGCGGGGAGAGCTCTTTCCGAGGGAAAGGAAGCGCCCCAGGCTGCATTCCCAAGCTGGGGCTTCCCCGCCCAGACTAAGCGCCGCACGGAGGGAATCAGGGTCCCGGTGCCCCTGGCTTGGGGAGGCAGCTCCACAGCCAGAGTGTTGCTCCGTTTGTGCCCAGAAAGCGCCTGCCAGACCGGGCCTTCCCTGGAGCTGTCCTGCCTCCTAGAGGCAGGTGGATGTGCTGTGCGGGCTTCCCCTGTGCGTTTGGGCTCCCTAGCACAGCCGCAGCGCAGGGGAACCAGCCCATGATCAGTGAGCTCCGGGCAGTACTTTGGTCCCAGGTTTGGAGCCCTATGCCCGGAACGCGGGAGAGAAGAGGCTGGCTGCCGGCGGGTGCTTGCAAGCCTGTACTGGGAAGGACCGAGTGAGCTTCCACACCGGCGGAGCTCCAGCTCTGCGCCCAGGCGCGATAGCACAGAGCCCCGGCCGAGAGGCTGCTCTGTGCTGGGCGAGCCTCCCCAAGCCCTGCCCAGCTTCTAGCGTTCGCGCCCGGGAAGGAGCAGGCTGCGGGAGTGTGGGAGCCGTGAGTGGTGCCTGACTGGTGCCTCAGCTCAGCTCTCGCCTTCCCTTCGGACCTAGGAGCCAGGCGTCCTTGCAGAGGGCTTAGGGGCTGGGGGTGTGCACACTGCCAAAGCCTCCCGCGGGGAGAGCTCTTTCCGAGGGAAAGGAAGCGCCCCAGGCTGCATTCCCAAGCTGGGGCTTCCCCGCCCAGACTAAGCGCCGCACGGAGGGAATCAGGGTCCCGGTGCCCCTGGCTTGGGGAGGCAGCTCCACAGCCAGAGTGTTGCTCCGTTTGTGCCCAGAAAGCGCCTGCCAGACCGGGCCTTCCCTGGAGCTGTCCTGCCTCCTAGAGGCAGGTGGATGTGCTGTGCGGGCTTCCCCTGTGCGTTTGGGCTCCCTAGCACAGCCGCAGCGCAGGGGAACCAGCCCATGATCAGTGAGCTCCGGGCAGTACTTTGGTCCCAGGTTTGGAGCCCTATGCCCGGAACGCGGGAGAGAAGAGGCTGGCTGCCGGCGGGTGCTTGCAAGCCTGTACTGGGAAGGACCGAGTGAGCTTCCACACCGGCGGAGCTCCAGCTCTGCGCCCAGGCGCGATAGCACAGAGCCCCGGCCGAGAGGCTGCTCTGTGCTGGGCGAGCCTCCCCAAGCCCTGCCCAGCTTCTAGCGTTCGCGCCCGGGAAGGAGCAGGCTGCGGGAGTGTGGGAGCCGTGAGTGGTGCCTGACTGGTGCCTCAGCTCAGCTCTCGCCTTCCCTTCGGACCTAGGAGCCAGGCGTCCTTGCAGAGGGCTTAGGGGCTGGGGGTGTGCACACTGCCAAAGCCTCCCGCGGGGAGAGCTCTTTCCGAGGGAAAGGAAGCGCCCCAGGCTGCATTCCCAAGCTGGGGCTTCCCCGCCCAGACTAAGCGCCGCACGGAGGGAATCAGGGTCCCGGTGCCCCTGGCTTGGGGAGGCAGCTCCACAGCCAGAGTGTTGCTCCGTTTGTGCCCAGAAAGCGCCTGCCAGACCGGGCCTTCCCTGGAGCTGTCCTGCCTCCTAGAGGCAGGTGGATGTGCTGTGCGGGCTTCCCCTGTGCGTTTGGGCTCCCTAGCACAGCCGCAGCGCAGGGGAACCAGCCCATGATCAGTGAGCTCCGGGCAGTACTTTGGTCCCAGGTTTGGAGCCCTATGCCCGGAACGCGGGAGAGAAGAGGCTGGCTGCCGGCGGGTGCTTGCAAGCCTGTACTGGGAAGGACCGAGTGAGCTTCCACACCGGCGGAGCTCCAGCTCTGCGCCCAGGCGCGATAGCACAGAGCCCCGGCCGAGAGGCTGCTCTGTGCTGGGCGAGCCTCCCCAAGCCCTGCCCAGCTTCTAGCGTTCGCGCCCGGGAAGGAGCAGGCTGCGGGAGTGTGGGAGCCGTGAGTGGTGCCTGACTGGTGCCTCAGCTCAGCTCTCGCCTTCCCTTCGGACCTAGGAGCCAGGCGTCCTTGCAGAGGGCTTAGGGGCTGGGGGTGTGCACACTGCCAAAGCCTCCCGCGGGGAGAGCTCTTTCCGAGGGAAAGGAAGCGCCCCAGGCTGCATTCCCAAGCTGGGGCTTCCCCGCCCAGACTAAGCGCCGCACGGAGGGAATCAGGGTCCCGGTGCCCCTGGCTTGGGGAGGCAGCTCCACAGCCAGAGTGTTGCTCCGTTTGTGCCCAGAAAGCGCCTGCCAGACCGGGCCTTCCCTGGAGCTGTCCTGCCTCCTAGAGGCAGGTGGATGTGCTGTGCGGGCTTCCCCTGTGCGTTTGGGCTCCCTAGCACAGCCGCAGCGCAGGGGAACCAGCCCATGATCAGTGAGCTCCGGGCAGTACTTTGGTCCCAGGTTTGGAGCCCTATGCCCGGAACGCGGGAGAGAAGAGGCTGGCTGCCGGCGGGTGCTTGCAAGCCTGTACTGGGAAGGACCGAGTGAGCTTCCACACCGGCGGAGCTCCAGCTCTGCGCCCAGGCGCGATAGCACAGAGCCCCGGCCGAGAGGCTGCTCTGTGCTGGGCGAGCCTCCCCAAGCCCTGCCCAGCTTCTAGCGTTCGCGCCCGGGAAGGAGCAGGCTGCGGGAGTGTGGGAGCCGTGAGTGGTGCCTGACTGGTGCCTCAGCTCAGCTCTCGCCTTCCCTTCGGACCTAGGAGCCAGGCGTCCTTGCAGAGGGCTTAGGGGCTGGGGGTGTGCACACTGCCAAAGCCTCCCGCGGGGAGAGCTCTTTCCGAGGGAAAGGAAGCGCCCCAGGCTGCATTCCCAAGCTGGGGCTTCCCCGCCCAGACTAAGCGCCGCACGGAGGGAATCAGGGTCCCGGTGCCCCTGGCTTGGGGAGGCAGCTCCACAGCCAGAGTGTTGCTCCGTTTGTGCCCAGAAAGCGCCTGCCAGACCGGGCCTTCCCTGGAGCTGTCCTGCCTCCTAGAGGCAGGTGGATGTGCTGTGCGGGCTTCCCCTGTGCGTTTGGGCTCCCTAGCACAGCCGCAGCGCAGGGGAACCAGCCCATGATCAGTGAGCTCCGGGCAGTACTTTGGTCCCAGGTTTGGAGCCCTATGCCCGGAACGCGGGAGAGAAGAGGCTGGCTGCCGGCGGGTGCTTGCAAGCCTGTACTGGGAAGGACCGAGTGAGCTTCCACACCGGCGGAGCTCCAGCTCTGCGCCCAGGCGCGATAGCACAGAGCCCCGGCCGAGAGGCTGCTCTGTGCTGGGCGAGCCTCCCCAAGCCCTGCCCAGCTTCTAGCGTTCGCGCCCGGGAAGGAGCAGGCTGCGGGAGTGTGGGAGCCGTGAGTGGTGCCTGACTGGTGCCTCAGCTCAGCTCTCGCCTTCCCTTCGGACCTAGGAGCCAGGCGTCCTTGCAGAGGGCTTAGGGGCTGGGGGTGTGCACACTGCCAAAGCCTCCCGCGGGGAGAGCTCTTTCCGAGGGAAAGGAAGCGCCCCAGGCTGCATTCCCAAGCTGGGGCTTCCCCGCCCAGACTAAGCGCCGCACGGAGGGAATCAGGGTCCCGGTGCCCCTGGCTTGGGGAGGCAGCTCCACAGCCAGAGTGTTGCTCCGTTTGTGCCCAGAAAGCGCCTGCCAGACCGGGCCTTCCCTGGAGCTGTCCTGCCTCCTAGAGGCAGGTGGATGTGCTGTGCGGGCTTCCCCTGTGCGTTTGGGCTCCCTAGCACAGCCGCAGCGCAGGGGAACCAGCCCATGATCAGTGAGCTCCGGGCAGTACTTTGGTCCCAGGTTTGGAGCCCTATGCCCGGAACGCGGGAGAGAAGAGGCTGGCTGCCGGCGGGTGCTTGCAAGCCTGTACTGGGAAGGACCGAGTGAGCTTCCACACCGGCGGAGCTCCAGCTCTGCGCCCAGGCGCGATAGCACAGAGCCCCGGCCGAGAGGCTGCTCTGTGCTGGGCGAGCCTCCCCAAGCCCTGCCCAGCTTCTAGCGTTCGCGCCCGGGAAGGAGCAGGCTGCGGGAGTGTGGGAGCCGTGAGTGGTGCCTGACTGGTGCCTCAGCTCAGCTCTCGCCTTCCCTTCGGACCTAGGAGCCAGGCGTCCTTGCAGAGGGCTTAGGGGCTGGGGGTGTGCACACTGCCAAAGCCTCCCGCGGGGAGAGCTCTTTCCGAGGGAAAGGAAGCGCCCCAGGCTGCATTCCCAAGCTGGGGCTTCCCCGCCCAGACTAAGCGCCGCACGGAGGGAATCAGGGTCCCGGTGCCCCTGGCTTGGGGAGGCAGCTCCACAGCCAGAGTGTTGCTCCGTTTGTGCCCAGAAAGCGCCTGCCAGACCGGGCCTTCCCTGGAGCTGTCCTGCCTCCTAGAGGCAGGTGGATGTGCTGTGCGGGCTTCCCCTGTGCGTTTGGGCTCCCTAGCACAGCCGCAGCGCAGGGGAACCAGCCCATGATCAGTGAGCTCCGGGCAGTACTTTGGTCCCAGGTTTGGAGCCCTATGCCCGGAACGCGGGAGAGAAGAGGCTGGCTGCCGGCGGGTGCTTGCAAGCCTGTACTGGGAAGGACCGAGTGAGCTTCCACACCGGCGGAGCTCCAGCTCTGCGCCCAGGCGCGATAGCACAGAGCCCCGGCCGAGAGGCTGCTCTGTGCTGGGCGAGCCTCCCCAAGCCCTGCCCAGCTTCTAGCGTTCGCGCCCGGGAAGGAGCAGGCTGCGGGAGTGTGGGAGCCGTGAGTGGTGCCTGACTGGTGCCTCAGCTCAGCTCTCGCCTTCCCTTCGGACCTAGGAGCCAGGCGTCCTTGCAGAGGGCTTAGGGGCTGGGGGTGTGCACACTGCCAAAGCCTCCCGCGGGGAGAGCTCTTTCCGAGGGAAAGGAAGCGCCCCAGGCTGCATTCCCAAGCTGGGGCTTCCCCGCCCAGACTAAGCGCCGCACGGAGGGAATCAGGGTCCCGGTGCCCCTGGCTTGGGGAGGCAGCTCCACAGCCAGAGTGTTGCTCCGTTTGTGCCCAGAAAGCGCCTGCCAGACCGGGCCTTCCCTGGAGCTGTCCTGCCTCCTAGAGGCAGGTGGATGTGCTGTGCGGGCTTCCCCTGTGCGTTTGGGCTCCCTAGCACAGCCGCAGCGCAGGGGAACCAGCCCATGATCAGTGAGCTCCGGGCAGTACTTTGGTCCCAGGTTTGGAGCCCTATGCCCGGAACGCGGGAGAGAAGAGGCTGGCTGCCGGCGGGTGCTTGCAAGCCTGTACTGGGAAGGACCGAGTGAGCTTCCACACCGGCGGAGCTCCAGCTCTGCGCCCAGGCGCGATAGCACAGAGCCCCGGCCGAGAGGCTGCTCTGTGCTGGGCGAGCCTCCCCAAGCCCTGCCCAGCTTCTAGCGTTCGCGCCCGGGAAGGAGCAGGCTGCGGGAGTGTGGGAGCCGTGAGTGGTGCCTGACTGGTGCCTCAGCTCAGCTCTCGCCTTCCCTTCGGACCTAGGAGCCAGGCGTCCTTGCAGAGGGCTTAGGGGCTGGGGGTGTGCACACTGCCAAAGCCTCCCGCGGGGAGAGCTCTTTCCGAGGGAAAGGAAGCGCCCCAGGCTGCATTCCCAAGCTGGGGCTTCCCCGCCCAGACTAAGCGCCGCACGGAGGGAATCAGGGTCCCGGTGCCCCTGGCTTGGGGAGGCAGCTCCACAGCCAGAGTGTTGCTCCGTTTGTGCCCAGAAAGCGCCTGCCAGACCGGGCCTTCCCTGGAGCTGTCCTGCCTCCTAGAGGCAGGTGGATGTGCTGTGCGGGCTTCCCCTGTGCGTTTGGGCTCCCTAGCACAGCCGCAGCGCAGGGGAACCAGCCCATGATCAGTGAGCTCCGGGCAGTACTTTGGTCCCAGGTTTGGAGCCCTATGCCCGGAACGCGGGAGAGAAGAGGCTGGCTGCCGGCGGGTGCTTGCAAGCCTGTACTGGGAAGGACCGAGTGAGCTTCCACACCGGCGGAGCTCCAGCTCTGCGCCCAGGCGCGATAGCACAGAGCCCCGGCCGAGAGGCTGCTCTGTGCTGGGCGAGCCTCCCCAAGCCCTGCCCAGCTTCTAGCGTTCGCGCCCGGGAAGGAGCAGGCTGCGGGAGTGTGGGAGCCGTGAGTGGTGCCTGACTGGTGCCTCAGCTCAGCTCTCGCCTTCCCTTCGGACCTAGGAGCCAGGCGTCCTTGCAGAGGGCTTAGGGGCTGGGGGTGTGCACACTGCCAAAGCCTCCCGCGGGGAGAGCTCTTTCCGAGGGAAAGGAAGCGCCCCAGGCTGCATTCCCAAGCTGGGGCTTCCCCGCCCAGACTAAGCGCCGCACGGAGGGAATCAGGGTCCCGGTGCCCCTGGCTTGGGGAGGCAGCTCCACAGCCAGAGTGTTGCTCCGTTTGTGCCCAGAAAGCGCCTGCCAGACCGGGCCTTCCCTGGAGCTGTCCTGCCTCCTAGAGGCAGGTGGATGTGCTGTGCGGGCTTCCCCTGTGCGTTTGGGCTCCCTAGCACAGCCGCAGCGCAGGGGAACCAGCCCATGATCAGTGAGCTCCGGGCAGTACTTTGGTCCCAGGTTTGGAGCCCTATGCCCGGAACGCGGGAGAGAAGAGGCTGGCTGCCGGCGGGTGCTTGCAAGCCTGTACTGGGAAGGACCGAGTGAGCTTCCACACCGGCGGAGCTCCAGCTCTGCGCCCAGGCGCGATAGCACAGAGCCCCGGCCGAGAGGCTGCTCTGTGCTGGGCGAGCCTCCCCAAGCCCTGCCCAGCTTCTAGCGTTCGCGCCCGGGAAGGAGCAGGCTGCGGGAGTGTGGGAGCCGTGAGTGGTGCCTGACTGGTGCCTCAGCTCAGCTCTCGCCTTCCCTTCGGACCTAGGAGCCAGGCGTCCTTGCAGAGGGCTTAGGGGCTGGGGGTGTGCACACTGCCAAAGCCTCCCGCGGGGAGAGCTCTTTCCGAGGGAAAGGAAGCGCCCCAGGCTGCATTCCCAAGCTGGGGCTTCCCCGCCCAGACTAAGCGCCGCACGGAGGGAATCAGGGTCCCGGTGCCCCTGGCTTGGGGAGGCAGCTCCACAGCCAGAGTGTTGCTCCGTTTGTGCCCAGAAAGCGCCTGCCAGACCGGGCCTTCCCTGGAGCTGTCCTGCCTCCTAGAGGCAGGTGGATGTGCTGTGCGGGCTTCCCCTGTGCGTTTGGGCTCCCTAGCACAGCCGCAGCGCAGGGGAACCAGCCCATGATCAGTGAGCTCCGGGCAGTACTTTGGTCCCAGGTTTGGAGCCCTATGCCCGGAACGCGGGAGAGAAGAGGCTGGCTGCCGGCGGGTGCTTGCAAGCCTGTACTGGGAAGGACCGAGTGAGCTTCCACACCGGCGGAGCTCCAGCTCTGCGCCCAGGCGCGATAGCACAGAGCCCCGGCCGAGAGGCTGCTCTGTGCTGGGCGAGCCTCCCCAAGCCCTGCCCAGCTTCTAGCGTTCGCGCCCGGGAAGGAGCAGGCTGCGGGAGTGTGGGAGCCGTGAGTGGTGCCTGACTGGTGCCTCAGCTCAGCTCTCGCCTTCCCTTCGGACCTAGGAGCCAGGCGTCCTTGCAGAGGGCTTAGGGGCTGGGGGTGTGCACACTGCCAAAGCCTCCCGCGGGGAGAGCTCTTTCCGAGGGAAAGGAAGCGCCCCAGGCTGCATTCCCAAGCTGGGGCTTCCCCGCCCAGACTAAGCGCCGCACGGAGGGAATCAGGGTCCCGGTGCCCCTGGCTTGGGGAGGCAGCTCCACAGCCAGAGTGTTGCTCCGTTTGTGCCCAGAAAGCGCCTGCCAGACCGGGCCTTCCCTGGAGCTGTCCTGCCTCCTAGAGGCAGGTGGATGTGCTGTGCGGGCTTCCCCTGTGCGTTTGGGCTCCCTAGCACAGCCGCAGCGCAGGGGAACCAGCCCATGATCAGTGAGCTCCGGGCAGTACTTTGGTCCCAGGTTTGGAGCCCTATGCCCGGAACGCGGGAGAGAAGAGGCTGGCTGCCGGCGGGTGCTTGCAAGCCTGTACTGGGAAGGACCGAGTGAGCTTCCACACCGGCGGAGCTCCAGCTCTGCGCCCAGGCGCGATAGCACAGAGCCCCGGCCGAGAGGCTGCTCTGTGCTGGGCGAGCCTCCCCAAGCCCTGCCCAGCTTCTAGCGTTCGCGCCCGGGAAGGAGCAGGCTGCGGGAGTGTGGGAGCCGTGAGTGGTGCCTGACTGGTGCCTCAGCTCAGCTCTCGCCTTCCCTTCGGACCTAGGAGCCAGGCGTCCTTGCAGAGGGCTTAGGGGCTGGGGGTGTGCACACTGCCAAAGCCTCCCGCGGGGAGAGCTCTTTCCGAGGGAAAGGAAGCGCCCCAGGCTGCATTCCCAAGCTGGGGCTTCCCCGCCCAGACTAAGCGCCGCACGGAGGGAATCAGGGTCCCGGTGCCCCTGGCTTGGGGAGGCAGCTCCACAGCCAGAGTGTTGCTCCGTTTGTGCCCAGAAAGCGCCTGCCAGACCGGGCCTTCCCTGGAGCTGTCCTGCCTCCTAGAGGCAGGTGGATGTGCTGTGCGGGCTTCCCCTGTGCGTTTGGGCTCCCTAGCACAGCCGCAGCGCAGGGGAACCAGCCCATGATCAGTGAGCTCCGGGCAGTACTTTGGTCCCAGGTTTGGAGCCCTATGCCCGGAACGCGGGAGAGAAGAGGCTGGCTGCCGGCGGGTGCTTGCAAGCCTGTACTGGGAAGGACCGAGTGAGCTTCCACACCGGCGGAGCTCCAGCTCTGCGCCCAGGCGCGATAGCACAGAGCCCCGGCCGAGAGGCTGCTCTGTGCTGGGCGAGCCTCCCCAAGCCCTGCCCAGCTTCTAGCGTTCGCGCCCGGGAAGGAGCAGGCTGCGGGAGTGTGGGAGCCGTGAGTGGTGCCTGACTGGTGCCTCAGCTCAGCTCTCGCCTTCCCTTCGGACCTAGGAGCCAGGCGTCCTTGCAGAGGGCTTAGGGGCTGGGGGTGTGCACACTGCCAAAGCCTCCCGCGGGGAGAGCTCTTTCCGAGGGAAAGGAAGCGCCCCAGGCTGCATTCCCAAGCTGGGGCTTCCCCGCCCAGACTAAGCGCCGCACGGAGGGAATCAGGGTCCCGGTGCCCCTGGCTTGGGGAGGCAGCTCCACAGCCAGAGTGTTGCTCCGTTTGTGCCCAGAAAGCGCCTGCCAGACCGGGCCTTCCCTGGAGCTGTCCTGCCTCCTAGAGGCAGGTGGATGTGCTGTGCGGGCTTCCCCTGTGCGTTTGGGCTCCCTAGCACAGCCGCAGCGCAGGGGAACCAGCCCATGATCAGTGAGCTCCGGGCAGTACTTTGGTCCCAGGTTTGGAGCCCTATGCCCGGAACGCGGGAGAGAAGAGGCTGGCTGCCGGCGGGTGCTTGCAAGCCTGTACTGGGAAGGACCGAGTGAGCTTCCACACCGGCGGAGCTCCAGCTCTGCGCCCAGGCGCGATAGCACAGAGCCCCGGCCGAGAGGCTGCTCTGTGCTGGGCGAGCCTCCCCAAGCCCTGCCCAGCTTCTAGCGTTCGCGCCCGGGAAGGAGCAGGCTGCGGGAGTGTGGGAGCCGTGAGTGGTGCCTGACTGGTGCCTCAGCTCAGCTCTCGCCTTCCCTTCGGACCTAGGAGCCAGGCGTCCTTGCAGAGGGCTTAGGGGCTGGGGGTGTGCACACTGCCAAAGCCTCCCGCGGGGAGAGCTCTTTCCGAGGGAAAGGAAGCGCCCCAGGCTGCATTCCCAAGCTGGGGCTTCCCCGCCCAGACTAAGCGCCGCACGGAGGGAATCAGGGTCCCGGTGCCCCTGGCTTGGGGAGGCAGCTCCACAGCCAGAGTGTTGCTCCGTTTGTGCCCAGAAAGCGCCTGCCAGACCGGGCCTTCCCTGGAGCTGTCCTGCCTCCTAGAGGCAGGTGGATGTGCTGTGCGGGCTTCCCCTGTGCGTTTGGGCTCCCTAGCACAGCCGCAGCGCAGGGGAACCAGCCCATGATCAGTGAGCTCCGGGCAGTACTTTGGTCCCAGGTTTGGAGCCCTATGCCCGGAACGCGGGAGAGAAGAGGCTGGCTGCCGGCGGGTGCTTGCAAGCCTGTACTGGGAAGGACCGAGTGAGCTTCCACACCGGCGGAGCTCCAGCTCTGCGCCCAGGCGCGATAGCACAGAGCCCCGGCCGAGAGGCTGCTCTGTGCTGGGCGAGCCTCCCCAAGCCCTGCCCAGCTTCTAGCGTTCGCGCCCGGGAAGGAGCAGGCTGCGGGAGTGTGGGAGCCGTGAGTGGTGCCTGACTGGTGCCTCAGCTCAGCTCTCGCCTTCCCTTCGGACCTAGGAGCCAGGCGTCCTTGCAGAGGGCTTAGGGGCTGGGGGTGTGCACACTGCCAAAGCCTCCCGCGGGGAGAGCTCTTTCCGAGGGAAAGGAAGCGCCCCAGGCTGCATTCCCAAGCTGGGGCTTCCCCGCCCAGACTAAGCGCCGCACGGAGGGAATCAGGGTCCCGGTGCCCCTGGCTTGGGGAGGCAGCTCCACAGCCAGAGTGTTGCTCCGTTTGTGCCCAGAAAGCGCCTGCCAGACCGGGCCTTCCCTGGAGCTGTCCTGCCTCCTAGAGGCAGGTGGATGTGCTGTGCGGGCTTCCCCTGTGCGTTTGGGCTCCCTAGCACAGCCGCAGCGCAGGGGAACCAGCCCATGATCAGTGAGCTCCGGGCAGTACTTTGGTCCCAGGTTTGGAGCCCTATGCCCGGAACGCGGGAGAGAAGAGGCTGGCTGCCGGCGGGTGCTTGCAAGCCTGTACTGGGAAGGACCGAGTGAGCTTCCACACCGGCGGAGCTCCAGCTCTGCGCCCAGGCGCGATAGCACAGAGCCCCGGCCGAGAGGCTGCTCTGTGCTGGGCGAGCCTCCCCAAGCCCTGCCCAGCTTCTAGCGTTCGCGCCCGGGAAGGAGCAGGCTGCGGGAGTGTGGGAGCCGTGAGTGGTGCCTGACTGGTGCCTCAGCTCAGCTCTCGCCTTCCCTTCGGACCTAGGAGCCAGGCGTCCTTGCAGAGGGCTTAGGGGCTGGGGGTGTGCACACTGCCAAAGCCTCCCGCGGGGAGAGCTCTTTCCGAGGGAAAGGAAGCGCCCCAGGCTGCATTCCCAAGCTGGGGCTTCCCCGCCCAGACTAAGCGCCGCACGGAGGGAATCAGGGTCCCGGTGCCCCTGGCTTGGGGAGGCAGCTCCACAGCCAGAGTGTTGCTCCGTTTGTGCCCAGAAAGCGCCTGCCAGACCGGGCCTTCCCTGGAGCTGTCCTGCCTCCTAGAGGCAGGTGGATGTGCTGTGCGGGCTTCCCCTGTGCGTTTGGGCTCCCTAGCACAGCCGCAGCGCAGGGGAACCAGCCCATGATCAGTGAGCTCCGGGCAGTACTTTGGTCCCAGGTTTGGAGCCCTATGCCCGGAACGCGGGAGAGAAGAGGCTGGCTGCCGGCGGGTGCTTGCAAGCCTGTACTGGGAAGGACCGAGTGAGCTTCCACACCGGCGGAGCTCCAGCTCTGCGCCCAGGCGCGATAGCACAGAGCCCCGGCCGAGAGGCTGCTCTGTGCTGGGCGAGCCTCCCCAAGCCCTGCCCAGCTTCTAGCGTTCGCGCCCGGGAAGGAGCAGGCTGCGGGAGTGTGGGAGCCGTGAGTGGTGCCTGACTGGTGCCTCAGCTCAGCTCTCGCCTTCCCTTCGGACCTAGGAGCCAGGCGTCCTTGCAGAGGGCTTAGGGGCTGGGGGTGTGCACACTGCCAAAGCCTCCCGCGGGGAGAGCTCTTTCCGAGGGAAAGGAAGCGCCCCAGGCTGCATTCCCAAGCTGGGGCTTCCCCGCCCAGACTAAGCGCCGCACGGAGGGAATCAGGGTCCCGGTGCCCCTGGCTTGGGGAGGCAGCTCCACAGCCAGAGTGTTGCTCCGTTTGTGCCCAGAAAGCGCCTGCCAGACCGGGCCTTCCCTGGAGCTGTCCTGCCTCCTAGAGGCAGGTGGATGTGCTGTGCGGGCTTCCCCTGTGCGTTTGGGCTCCCTAGCACAGCCGCAGCGCAGGGGAACCAGCCCATGATCAGTGAGCTCCGGGCAGTACTTTGGTCCCAGGTTTGGAGCCCTATGCCCGGAACGCGGGAGAGAAGAGGCTGGCTGCCGGCGGGTGCTTGCAAGCCTGTACTGGGAAGGACCGAGTGAGCTTCCACACCGGCGGAGCTCCAGCTCTGCGCCCAGGCGCGATAGCACAGAGCCCCGGCCGAGAGGCTGCTCTGTGCTGGGCGAGCCTCCCCAAGCCCTGCCCAGCTTCTAGCGTTCGCGCCCGGGAAGGAGCAGGCTGCGGGAGTGTGGGAGCCGTGAGTGGTGCCTGACTGGTGCCTCAGCTCAGCTCTCGCCTTCCCTTCGGACCTAGGAGCCAGGCGTCCTTGCAGAGGGCTTAGGGGCTGGGGGTGTGCACACTGCCAAAGCCTCCCGCGGGGAGAGCTCTTTCCGAGGGAAAGGAAGCGCCCCAGGCTGCATTCCCAAGCTGGGGCTTCCCCGCCCAGACTAAGCGCCGCACGGAGGGAATCAGGGTCCCGGTGCCCCTGGCTTGGGGAGGCAGCTCCACAGCCAGAGTGTTGCTCCGTTTGTGCCCAGAAAGCGCCTGCCAGACCGGGCCTTCCCTGGAGCTGTCCTGCCTCCTAGAGGCAGGTGGATGTGCTGTGCGGGCTTCCCCTGTGCGTTTGGGCTCCCTAGCACAGCCGCAGCGCAGGGGAACCAGCCCATGATCAGTGAGCTCCGGGCAGTACTTTGGTCCCAGGTTTGGAGCCCTATGCCCGGAACGCGGGAGAGAAGAGGCTGGCTGCCGGCGGGTGCTTGCAAGCCTGTACTGGGAAGGACCGAGTGAGCTTCCACACCGGCGGAGCTCCAGCTCTGCGCCCAGGCGCGATAGCACAGAGCCCCGGCCGAGAGGCTGCTCTGTGCTGGGCGAGCCTCCCCAAGCCCTGCCCAGCTTCTAGCGTTCGCGCCCGGGAAGGAGCAGGCTGCGGGAGTGTGGGAGCCGTGAGTGGTGCCTGACTGGTGCCTCAGCTCAGCTCTCGCCTTCCCTTCGGACCTAGGAGCCAGGCGTCCTTGCAGAGGGCTTAGGGGCTGGGGGTGTGCACACTGCCAAAGCCTCCCGCGGGGAGAGCTCTTTCCGAGGGAAAGGAAGCGCCCCAGGCTGCATTCCCAAGCTGGGGCTTCCCCGCCCAGACTAAGCGCCGCACGGAGGGAATCAGGGTCCCGGTGCCCCTGGCTTGGGGAGGCAGCTCCACAGCCAGAGTGTTGCTCCGTTTGTGCCCAGAAAGCGCCTGCCAGACCGGGCCTTCCCTGGAGCTGTCCTGCCTCCTAGAGGCAGGTGGATGTGCTGTGCGGGCTTCCCCTGTGCGTTTGGGCTCCCTAGCACAGCCGCAGCGCAGGGGAACCAGCCCATGATCAGTGAGCTCCGGGCAGTACTTTGGTCCCAGGTTTGGAGCCCTATGCCCGGAACGCGGGAGAGAAGAGGCTGGCTGCCGGCGGGTGCTTGCAAGCCTGTACTGGGAAGGACCGAGTGAGCTTCCACACCGGCGGAGCTCCAGCTCTGCGCCCAGGCGCGATAGCACAGAGCCCCGGCCGAGAGGCTGCTCTGTGCTGGGCGAGCCTCCCCAAGCCCTGCCCAGCTTCTAGCGTTCGCGCCCGGGAAGGAGCAGGCTGCGGGAGTGTGGGAGCCGTGAGTGGTGCCTGACTGGTGCCTCAGCTCAGCTCTCGCCTTCCCTTCGGACCTAGGAGCCAGGCGTCCTTGCAGAGGGCTTAGGGGCTGGGGGTGTGCACACTGCCAAAGCCTCCCGCGGGGAGAGCTCTTTCCGAGGGAAAGGAAGCGCCCCAGGCTGCATTCCCAAGCTGGGGCTTCCCCGCCCAGACTAAGCGCCGCACGGAGGGAATCAGGGTCCCGGTGCCCCTGGCTTGGGGAGGCAGCTCCACAGCCAGAGTGTTGCTCCGTTTGTGCCCAGAAAGCGCCTGCCAGACCGGGCCTTCCCTGGAGCTGTCCTGCCGCCTAGAGGCAGGTGGATGTGCTGTGCGGGCTTCCCCTGTGCGTTTGGGCTCCCTAGCACAGCCGCAGCGCAGGGGAACCAGCCCATGATCAGTGAGCTCCGGGCAGTACTTTGGTCCCAGGTTTGGAGCCCTATGCCCGGAACGCGGGAGAGAAGAGGCTGGCTGCCGGCGGGTGCTTGCAAGCCTGTACTGGGAAGGACCGAGTGAGCTTCCACACCGGCGGAGCTCCAGCTCTGCGCCCAGGCGCGATAGCACAGAGCCCCGGCCGAGAGGCTGCTCTGTGCTGGGCGAGCCTCCCCAAGCCCTGCCCAGCTTCTAGCGTTCGCGCCCGGGAAGGAGCAGGCTGCGGGAGTGTGGGAGCCGTGAGTGGTGCCTGACTGGTGCCTCAGCTCAGCTCTCGCCTTCCCTTCGGACCTAGGAGCCAGGCGTCCTTGCAGAGGGCTTAGGGGCTGGGGGTGTGCACACTGCCAAAGCCTCCCGCGGGGAGAGCTCTTTCCGAGGGAAAGGAAGCGCCCCAGGCTGCATTCCCAAGCTGGGGCTTCCCCGCCCAGACTAAGCGCCGCACGGAGGGAATCAGGGTCCCGGTGCCCCTGGCTTGGGGAGGCAGCTCCACAGCCAGAGTGTTGCTCCGTTTGTGCCCAGAAAGCGCCTGCCAGACCGGGCCTTCCCTGGAGCTGTCCTGCCTCCTAGAGGCAGGTGGATGTGCTGTGCGGGCTTCCCCTGTGCGTTTGGGCTCCCTAGCACAGCCGCAGCGCAGGGGAACCAGCCCATGATCAGTGAGCTCCGGGCAGTACTTTGGTCCCAGGTTTGGAGCCCTATGCCCGGAACGCGGGAGAGAAGAGGCTGGCTGCCGGCGGGTGCTTGCAAGCCTGTACTGGGAAGGACCGAGTGAGCTTCCACACCGGCGGAGCTCCAGCTCTGCGCCCAGGCGCGATAGCACAGAGCCCCGGCCGAGAGGCTGCTCTGTGCTGGGCGAGCCTCCCCAAGCCCTGCCCAGCTTCTAGCGTTCGCGCCCGGGAAGGAGCAGGCTGCGGGAGTGTGGGAGCCGTGAGTGGTGCCTGACTGGTGCCTCAGCTCAGCTCTCGCCTTCCCTTCGGACCTAGGAGCCAGGCGTCCTTGCAGAGGGCTTAGGGGCTGGGGGTGTGCACACTGCCAAAGCCTCCCGCGGGGAGAGCTCTTTCCGAGGGAAAGGAAGCGCCCCAGGCTGCATTCCCAAGCTGGGGCTTCCCCGCCCAGACTAAGCGCCGCACGGAGGGAATCAGGGTCCCGGTGCCCCTGGCTTGGGGAGGCAGCTCCACAGCCAGAGTGTTGCTCCGTTTGTGCCCAGAAAGCGCCTGCCAGACCGGGCCTTCCCTGGAGCTGTCCTGCCGCCTAGAGGCAGGTGGATGTGCTGTGCGGGCTTCCCCTGTGCGTTTGGGCTCCCTAGCACAGCCGCAGCGCAGGGGAACCAGCCCATGATCAGTGAGCTCCGGGCAGTACTTTGGTCCCAGGTTTGGAGCCCTATGCCCGGAACGCGGGAGAGAAGAGGCTGGCTGCCGGCGGGTGCTTGCAAGCCTGTACTGGGAAGGACCGAGTGAGCTTCCACACCGGCGGAGCTCCAGCTCTGCGCCCAGGCGCGATAGCACAGAGCCCCGGCCGAGAGGCTGCTCTGTGCTGGGCGAGCCTCCCCAAGCCCTGCCCAGCTTCTAGCGTTCGCGCCCGGGAAGGAGCAGGCTGCGGGAGTGTGGGAGCCGTGAGTGGTGCCTGACTGGTGCCTCAGCTCAGCTCTCGCCTTCCCTTCGGACCTAGGAGCCAGGCGTCCTTGCAGAGGGCTTAGGGGCTGGGGGTGTGCACACTGCCAAAGCCTCCCGCGGGGAGAGCTCTTTCCGAGGGAAAGGAAGCGCCCCAGGCTGCATTCCCAAGCTGGGGCTTCCCCGCCCAGACTAAGCGCCGCACGGAGGGAATCAGGGTCCCGGTGCCCCTGGCTTGGGGAGGCAGCTCCACAGCCAGAGTGTTGCTCCGTTTGTGCCCAGAAAGCGCCTGCCAGACCGGGCCTTCCCTGGAGCTGTCCTGCCGCCTAGAGGCAGGTGGATGTGCTGTGCGGGCTTCCCCTGTGCGTTTGGGCTCCCTAGCACAGCCGCAGCGCAGGGGAACCAGCCCATGATCAGTGAGCTCCGGGCAGTACTTTGGTCCCAGGTTTGGAGCCCTATGCCCGGAACGCGGGAGAGAAGAGGCTGGCTGCCGGCGGGTGCTTGCAAGCCTGTACTGGGAAGGACCGAGTGAGCTTCCACACCGGCGGAGCTCCAGCTCTGCGCCCAGGCGCGATAGCACAGAGCCCCGGCCGAGAGGCTGCTCTGTGCTGGGCGAGCCTCCCCAAGCCCTGCCCAGCTTCTAGCGTTCGCGCCCGGGAAGGAGCAGGCTGCGGGAGTGTGGGAGCCGTGAGTGGTGCCTGACTGGTGCCTCAGCTCAGCTCTCGCCTTCCCTTCGGACCTAGGAGCCAGGCGTCCTTGCAGAGGGCTTAGGGGCTGGGGGTGTGCACACTGCCAAAGCCTCCCGCGGGGAGAGCTCTTTCCGAGGGAAAGGAAGCGCCCCAGGCTGCATTCCCAAGCTGGGGCTTCCCCGCCCAGACTAAGCGCCGCACGGAGGGAATCAGGGTCCCGGTGCCCCTGGCTTGGGGAGGCAGCTCCACAGCCAGAGTGTTGCTCCGTTTGTGCCCAGAAAGCGCCTGCCAGACCGGGCCTTCCCTGGAGCTGTCCTGCCGCCTAGAGGCAGGTGGATGTGCTGTGCGGGCTTCCCCTGTGCGTTTGGGCTCCCTAGCACAGCCGCAGCGCAGGGGAACCAGCCCATGATCAGTGAGCTCCGGGCAGTACTTTGGTCCCAGGTTTGGAGCCCAATGCCCGGAACGCGGGAGAGAAGAGGCTGGCTGCCGGCGGGTGCTTGCAAGCCTGTACTGGGAAGGACCGAGTGAGCTTCCACACCGGCGGAGCTCCAGCTCTGCGCCCAGGCGCGATAGCACAGAGCCCCGGCCGAGAGGCTGCTCTGTGCTGGGCGAGCCTCCCCAAGCCCTGCCCAGCTTCTAGCGTTCGCGCCCGGGAAGGAGCAGGCTGCGGGAGTGTGGGAGCCGTGAGTGGTGCCTGACTGGTGCCTCAGCTCAGCTCTCGCCTTCCCTTCGGACCTAGGAGCCAGGCGTCCTTGCAGAGGGCTTAGGGGCTGGGGGTGTGCACACTGCCAAAGCCTCCCGCGGGGAGAGCTCTTTCCGAGGGAAAGGAAGCGCCCCAGGCTGCATTCCCAAGCTGGGGCTTCCCCGCCCAGACTAAGCGCCGCACGGAGGGAATCAGGGTCCCGGTGCCCCTGGCTTGGGGAGGCAGCTCCACAGCCAGAGTGTTGCTCCGTTTGTGCCCAGAAAGCGCCTGCCAGACCGGGCCTTCCCTGGAGCTGTCCTGCCGCCTAGAGGCAGGTGGATGTGCTGTGCGGGCTTCCCCTGTGCGTTTGGGCTCCCTAGCACAGCCGCAGCGCAGGGGAACCAGCCCATGATCAGTGAGCTCCGGGCAGTACTTTGGTCCCAGGTTTGGAGCCCAATGCCCGGAACGCGGGAGAGAAGAGGCTGGCTGCCGGCGGGTGCTTGCAAGCCTGTACTGGGAAGGACCGAGTGAGCTTCCACACCGGCGGAGCTCCAGCTCTGCGCCCAGGCGCGATAGCACAGAGCCCCGGCCGAGAGGCTGCTCTGTGCTGGGCGAGCCTCCCCAAGCCCTGCCCAGCTTCTAGCGTTCGCGCCCGGGAAGGAGCAGGCTGCGGGAGTGTGGGAGCCGTGAGTGGTGCCTGACTGGTGCCTCAGCTCAGCTCTCGCCTTCCCTTCGGACCTAGGAGCCAGGCGTCCTTGCAGAGGGCTTAGGGGCTGGGGGTGTGCACACTGCCAAAGCCTCCCGCGGGGAGAGCTCTTTCCGAGGGAAAGGAAGCGCCCCAGGCTGCATTCCCAAGCTGGGGCTTCCCCGCCCAGACTAAGCGCCGCACGGAGGGAATCAGGGTCCCGGTGCCCCTGGCTTGGGGAGGCAGCTCCACAGCCAGAGTGTTGCTCCGTTTGTGCCCAGAAAGCGCCTGCCAGACCGGGCCTTCCCTGGAGCTGTCCTGCCGCCTAGAGGCAGGTGGATGTGCTGTGCGGGCTTCCCCTGTGCGTTTGGGCTCCCTAGCACAGCCGCAGCGCAGGGGAACCAGCCCATGATCAGTGAGCTCCGGGCAGTACTTTGGTCCCAGGTTTGGAGCCCAATGCCCGGAACGCGGGAGAGAAGAGGCTGGCTGCCGGCGGGTGCTTGCAAGCCTGTACTGGGAAGGACCGAGTGAGCTTCCACACCGGCGGAGCTCCAGCTCTGCGCCCAGGCGCGATAGCACAGAGCCCCGGCCGAGAGGCTGCTCTGTGCTGGGCGAGCCTCCCCAAGCCCTGCCCAGCTTCTAGCGTTCGCGCCCGGGAAGGAGCAGGCTGCGGGAGTGTGGGAGCCGTGAGTGGTGCCTGACTGGTGCCTCAGCTCAGCTCTCGCCTTCCCTTCGGACCTAGGAGCCAGGCGTCCTTGCAGAGGGCTTAGGGGCTGGGGGTGTGCACACTGCCAAAGCCTCCCGCGGGGAGAGCTCTTTCCGAGGGAAAGGAAGCGCCCCAGGCTGCATTCCCAAGCTGGGGCTTCCCCGCCCAGACTAAGCGCCGCACGGAGGGAATCAGGGTCCCGGTGCCCCTGGCTTGGGGAGGCAGCTCCACAGCCAGAGTGTTGCTCCGTTTGTGCCCAGAAAGCGCCTGCCAGACCGGGCCTTCCCTGGAGCTGTCCTCCCGCCTAGAGGCAGGTGGATGTGCTGTGCGGGCTTCCCCTGTGCGTTTGGGCTCCCTAGCACAGCCGCAGCGCAGGGGAACCAGCCCATGATCAGTGAGCTCCGGGCAGTACTTTGGTCCCAGGTTTGGAGCCCAATGCCCGGAACGCGGGAGAGAAGAGGCTGGCTGCCGGCGGGTGCTTGCAAGCCTGTACTGGGAAGGACCGAGTGAGCTTCCACACCGGCGGAGCTCCAGCTCTGCGCCCAGGCGCGATAGCACAGAGCCCCGGCCGAGAGGCTGCTCTGTGCTGGGCGAGCCTCCCCAAGCCCTGCCCAGCTTCTAGCGTTCGCGCCCGGGAAGGAGCAGGCTGCGGGAGTGTGGGAGCCGTGAGTGGTGCCTGACTGGTGCCTCAGCTCAGCTCTCGCCTTCCCTTCGGACCTAGGAGCCAGGCGTCCTTGCAGAGGGCTTAGGGGCTGGGGGTGTGCACACTGCCAAAGCCTCCCGCGGGGAGAGCTCTTTCCGAGGGAAAGGAAGCGCCCCAGGCTGCATTCCCAAGCTGGGGCTTCCCCGCCCAGACTAAGCGCCGCACGGAGGGAATCAGGGTCCCGGTGCCCCTGGCTTGGGGAGGCAGCTCCACAGCCAGAGTGTTGCTCCGTTTGTGCCCAGAAAGCGCCTGCCAGACCGGGCCTTCCCTGGAGCTGTCCTGCCGCCTAGAGGCAGGTGGATGTGCTGTGCGGGCTTCCCCTGTGCGTTTGGGCTCCCTAGCACAGCCGCAGCGCAGGGGAACCAGCCCATGATCAGTGAGCTCCGGGCAGTACTTTGGTCCCAGGTTTGGAGCCCAATGCCCGGAACGCGGGAGAGAAGAGGCTGGCTGCCGGCGGGTGCTTGCAAGCCTGTACTGGGAAGGACCGAGTGAGCTTCCACACCGGCGGAGCTCCAGCTCTGCGCCCAGGCGCGATAGCACAGAGCCCCGGCCGAGAGGCTGCTCTGTGCTGGGCGAGCCTCCCCAAGCCCTGCCCAGCTTCTAGCGTTCGCGCCCGGGAAGGAGCAGGCTGCGGGAGTGTGGGAGCCGTGAGTGGTGCCTGACTGGTGCCTCAGCTCAGCTCTCGCCTTCCCTTCGGACCTAGGAGCCAGGCGTCCTTGCAGAGGGCTTAGGGGCTGGGGGTGTGCACACTGCCAAAGCCTCCCGCGGGGAGAGCTCTTTCCGAGGGAAAGGAAGCGCCCCAGGCTGCATTCCCAAGCTGGGGCTTCCCCGCCCAGACTAAGCGCCGCACGGAGGGAATCAGGGTCCCGGTGCCCCTGGCTTGGGGAGGCAGCTCCACAGCCAGAGTGTTGCTCCGTTTGTGCCCAGAAAGCGCCTGCCAGACCGGGCCTTCCCTGGAGCTGTCCTGCCGCCTAGAGGCAGGTGGATGTGCTGTGCGGGCTTCCCCTGTGCGTTTGGGCTCCCTAGCACAGCCGCAGCGCAGGGGAACCAGCCCATGATCAGTGAGCTCCGGGCAGTACTTTGGTCCCAGGTTTGGAGCCCAATGCCCGGAACGCGGGAGAGAAGAGGCTGGCTGCCGGCGGGTGCTTGCAAGCCTGTACTGGGAAGGACCGAGTGAGCTTCCACACCGGCGGAGCTCCAGCTCTGCGCCCAGGCGCGATAGCACAGAGCCCCGGCCGAGAGGCTGCTCTGTGCTGGGCGAGCCTCCCCAAGCCCTGCCCAGCTTCTAGCGTTCGCGCCCGGGAAGGAGCAGGCTGCGGGAGTGTGGGAGCCGTGAGTGGTGCCTGACTGGTGCCTCAGCTCAGCTCTCGCCTTCCCTTCGGACCTAGGAGCCAGGCGTCCTTGCAGAGGGCTTAGGGGCTGGGGGTGTGCACACTGCCAAAGCCTCCCGCGGGGAGAGCTCTTTCCGAGGGAAAGGAAGCGCCCCAGGCTGCATTCCCAAGCTGGGGCTTCCCCGCCCAGACTAAGCGCCGCACGGAGGGAATCAGGGTCCCGGTGCCCCTGGCTTGGGGAGGCAGCTCCACAGCCAGAGTGTTGCTCCGTTTGTGCCCAGAAAGCGCCTGCCAGACCGGGCCTTCCCTGGAGCTGTCCTCCCGCCTAGAGGCAGGTGGATGTGCTGTGCGGGCTTCCCCTGGGCGTTTGGGCTCCCTAGCACAGCCGCAGCGCAGGGGAACCAGCCCATGATCAGTGAGCTCCGGGCAGTACTTTGGTCCCAGGTTTGGAGCCCAATGCCCGGAACGCGGGAGAGAAGAGGCTGGCTGCCGGCGGGTGCTTGCAAGCCTGTACTGGGAAGGACCGAGTGAGCTTCCACACCGGCGGAGCTCCAGCTCTGCGCCCAGGCGCGATAGCACAGAGCCCCGGCCGAGAGGCTGCTCTGTGCTGGGCGAGCCTCCCCAAGCCCTGCCCAGCTTCTAGCGTTCGCGCCCGGGAAGGAGCAGGCTGCGGGAGTGTGGGAGCCGTGAGTGGTGCCTGACTGGTGCCTCAGCTCAGCTCTCGCCTTCCCTTCGGACCTAGGAGCCAGGCGTCCTTGCAGAGGGCTTAGGGGCTGGGGGTGTGCACACTGCCAAAGCCTCCCGCGGGGAGAGCTCTTTCCGAGGGAAAGGAAGCGCCCCAGGCTGCATTCCCAAGCTGGGGCTTCCCCGCCCAGACTAAGCGCCGCACGGAGGGAATCAGGGTCCCGGTGCCCCTGGCTTGGGGAGGCAGCTCCACAGCCAGAGTGTTGCTCCGTTTGTGCCCAGAAAGCGCCTGCCAGACCGGGCCTTCCCTGGAGCTGTCCTCCCGCCTAGAGGCAGGTGGATGTGCTGTGCGGGCTTCCCCTGGGCGTTTGGGCTCCCTAGCACAGCCGCAGCGCAGGGGAACCAGCCCATGATCAGTGAGCTCCGGGCAGTACTTTGGTCCCAGGTTTGGAGCCCAATGCCCGGAACGCGGGAGAGAAGAGGCTGGCTGCCGGCGGGTGCTTGCAAGCCTGTACTGGGAAGGACCGAGTGAGCTTCCACACCGGCGGAGCTCCAGCTCTGCGCCCAGGCGCGATAGCACAGAGCCCCGGCCGAGAGGCTGCTCTGTGCTGGGCGAGCCTCCCCAAGCCCTGCCCAGCTTCTAGCGTTCGCGCCCGGGAAGGAGCAGGCTGCGGGAGTGTGGGAGCCGTGAGTGGTGCCTGACTGGTGCCTCAGCTCAGCTCTCGCCTTCCCTTCGGACCTAGGAGCCAGGCGTCCTTGCAGAGGGCTTAGGGGCTGGGGGTGTGCACACTGCCAAAGCCTCCCGCGGGGAGAGCTCTTTCCGAGGGAAAGGAAGCGCCCCAGGCTGCATTCCCAAGCTGGGGCTTCCCCGCCCAGACTAAGCGCCGCACGGAGGGAATCAGGGTCCCGGTGCCCCTGGCTTGGGGAGGCAGCTCCACAGCCAGAGTGTTGCTCCGTTTGTGCCCAGAAAGCGCCTGCCAGACCGGGCCTTCCCTGGAGCTGTCCTCCCGCCTAGAGGCAGGTGGATGTGCTGTGCGGGCTTCCCCTGGGCGTTTGGGCTCCCTAGCAGAGCCGCAGCGCAGGGGAACCAGCCCATGATCAGTGAGCTCCGGGCAGTTACTTTGGTCCCAGGTTTGGAGCCCAATGCCCGGAACGCGGGAGAGAAGAGGCTGGCTGCCGGCGGGTGCTTGCAAGCCTGTACTGGGAAGGACCGAGTGAGCTTCCACACCGGCGGAGCTCCAGCTCTGCGCCCAGGCGCGATAGCACAGAGCCCCGGCCGAGAGGCTGCTCTGTGCTGGGCGAGCCTCCCCAAGCCCTGCCCAGCTTCTAGCGTTCGCGCCCGGGAAGGAGCAGGCTGCGGGAGTGTGGGAGCCGTGAGTGGTGCCTGACTGGTGCCTCAGCTCAGCTCTCGCCTTCCCTTCGGACCTAGGAGCCAGGCGTCCTTGCAGAGGGCTTAGGGGCTGGGGGTGTGCACACTGCCAAAGCCTCCCGCGGGGAGAGCTCTTTCCGAGGGAAAGGAAGCGCCCCAGGCTGCATTCCCAAGCTGGGGCTTCCCCGCCCAGACTAAGCGCCGCACGGAGGGAATCAGGGTCCCGGTGCCCCTGGCTTGGGGAGGCAGCTCCACAGCCAGAGTGTTGCTCCGTTTGTGCCCAGAAAGCGCCTGCCAGACCGGGCCTTCCCTGGAGCTGTCCTCCCGCCTAGAGGCAGGTGGATGTGCTGTGCGGGCTTCCCCTGGGCGTTTGGGCTCCCTAGCAGAGCCGCAGCGCAGGGGAACCAGCCCATGATCAGTGAGCTCCGGGCAGTTACTTTGGTCCCAGGTTTGGAGCCCAATGCCCGGAACGCGGGAGAGAAGAGGCTGGCTGCCGGCGGGTGCTTGCAAGCCTGTACTGGGAAGGACCGAGTGAGCTTCCACACCGGCGGAGCTCCAGCTCTGCGCCCAGGCGCGATAGCACAGAGCCCCGGCCGAGAGGCTGCTCTGTGCTGGGCGAGCCTCCCCAAGCCCTGCCCAGCTTCTAGCGTTCGCGCCCGGGAAGGAGCAGGCTGCGGGAGTGTGGGAGCCGTGAGTGGTGCCTGACTGGTGCCTCAGCTCAGCTCTCGCCTTCCCTTCGGACCTAGGAGCCAGGCGTCCTTGCAGAGGGCTTAGGGGCTGGGGGTGTGCACACTGCCAAAGCCTCCCGCGGGGAGAGCTCTTTCCGAGGGAAAGGAAGCGCCCCAGGCTGCATTCCCAAGCTGGGGCTTCCCCGCCCAGACTAAGCGCCGCACGGAGGGAATCAGGGTCCCGGTGCCCCTGGCTTGGGGAGGCAGCTCCACAGCCAGAGTGTTGCTCCGTTTGTGCCCAGAAAGCGCCTGCCAGACCGGGCCTTCCCTGGAGCTGTCCTCCCGCCTAGAGGCAGGTGGATGTGCTGTGCGGGCTTCCCCTGGGCGTTTGGGCTCCCTAGCAGAGCCGCAGCGCAGGGGAACCAGCCCATGATCAGTGAGCTCCGGGCAGTTACTTTGGTCCCAGGTTTGGAGCCCAATGCCCGGAACGCGGGAGAGAAGAGGCTGGCTGCCGGCGGGTGCTTGCAAGCCTGTACTGGGAAGGACCGAGTGAGCTTCCACACCGGCGGAGCTCCAGCTCTGCGCCCAGGCGCGATAGCACAGAGCCCCGGCCGAGAGGCTGCTCTGTGCTGGGCGAGCCTCCCCAAGCCCTGCCCAGCTTCTAGCGTTCGCGCCCGGGAAGGAGCAGGCTGCGGGAGTGTGGGAGCCGTGAGTGGTGCCTGACTGGTGCCTCAGCTCAGCTCTCGCCTTCCCTTCGGACCTAGGAGCCAGGCGTCCTTGCAGAGGGCTTAGGGGCTGGGGGTGTGCACACTGCCAAAGCCTCCCGCGGGGAGAGCTCTTTCCGAGGGAAAGGAAGCGCCCCAGGCTGCATTCCCAAGCTGGGGCTTCCCCGCCCAGACTAAGCGCCGCACGGAGGGAATCAGGGTCCCGGTGCCCCTGGCTTGGGGAGGCAGCTCCACAGCCAGAGTGTTGCTCCGTTTGTGCCCAGAAAGCGCCTGCCAGACCGGGCCTTCCCTGGAGCTGTCCTCCCGCCTAGAGGCAGGTGGATGTGCTGTGCGGGCTTCCCCTGGGCGTTTGGGCTCCCTAGCAGAGCCGCAGCGCAGGGGAACCAGCCCATGATCAGTGAGCTCCGGGCAGTTACTTTGGTCCCAGGTTTGGAGCCCAATGCCCGGAACGCGGGAGAGAAGAGGCTGGCTGCCGGCGGGTGCTTGCAAGCCTGTACTGGGAAGGACCGAGTGAGCTTCCACACCGGCGGAGCTCCAGCTCTGCGCCCAGGCGCGATAGCACAGAGCCCCGGCCGAGAGGCTGCTCTGTGCTGGGCGAGCCTCCCCAAGCCCTGCCCAGCTTCTAGCGTTCGCGCCCGGGAAGGAGCAGGCTGCGGGAGTGTGGGAGCCGTGAGTGGTGCCTGACTGGTGCCTCAGCTCAGCTCTCGCCTTCCCTTCGGACCTAGGAGCCAGGCGTCCTTGCAGAGGGCTTAGGGGCTGGGGGTGTGCACACTGCCAAAGCCTCCCGCGGGGAGAGCTCTTTCCGAGGGAAAGGAAGCGCCCCAGGCTGCATTCCCAAGCTGGGGCTTCCCCGCCCAGACTAAGCGCCGCACGGAGGGAATCAGGGTCCCGGTGCCCCTGGCTTGGGGAGGCAGCTCCACAGCCAGAGTGTTGCTCCGTTTGTGCCCAGAAAGCGCCTGCCAGACCGGGCCTTCCCTGGAGCTGTCCTCCCGCCTAGAGGCAGGTGGATGTGCTGTGCGGGCTTCCCCTGGGCGTTTGGGCTCCCTAGCAGAGCCGCAGCGCAGGGGAACCAGCCCATGATCAGTGAGCTCCGGGCAGTACTTTGGTCCCAGGTTTGGAGCCCAATGCCCGGAACGCGGGAGAGAAGAGGCTGGCTGCCGGCGGGTGCTTGCAAGCCTGTACTGGGAAGGACCGAGTGAGCTTCCACACCGGCGGAGCTCCAGCTCTGCGCCCAGGCGCGATAGCACAGAGCCCCGGCCGAGAGGCTGCTCTGTGCTGGGCGAGCCTCCCCAAGCCCTGCCCAGCTTCTAGCGTTCGCGCCCGGGAAGGAGCAGGCTGCGGGAGTGTGGGAGCCGTGAGTGGTGCCTGACTGGTGCCTCAGCTCAGCTCTCGCCTTCCCTTCGGACCTAGGAGCCAGGCGTCCTTGCAGAGGGCTTAGGGGCTGGGGGTGTGCACACTGCCAAAGCCTCCCGCGGGGAGAGCTCTTTCCGAGGGAAAGGAAGCGCCCCAGGCTGCATTCCCAAGCTGGGGCTTCCCCGCCCAGACTAAGCGCCGCACGGAGGGAATCAGGGTCCCGGTGCCCCTGGCTTGGGGAGGCAGCTCCACAGCCAGAGTGTTGCTCCGTTTGTGCCCAGAAAGCGCCTGCCAGACCGGGCCTTCCCTGGAGCTGTCCTCCCGCCTAGAGGCAGGTGGATGTGCTGTGCGGGCTTCCCCTGGGCGTTTGGGCTCCCTAGCAGAGCCGCAGCGCAGGGGAACCAGCCCATGATCAGTGAGCTCCGGGCAGTTACTTTGGTCCCAGGTTTGGAGCCCAATGCCCGGAACGCGGGAGAGAAGAGGCTGGCTGCCGGCGGGTGCTTGCAAGCCTGTACTGGGAAGGACCGAGTGAGCTTCCACACCGGCGGAGCTCCAGCTCTGCGCCCAGGCGCGATAGCACAGAGCCCCGGCCGAGAGGCTGCTCTGTGCTGGGCGAGCCTCCCCAAGCCCTGCCCAGCTTCTAGCGTTCGCGCCCGGGAAGGAGCAGGCTGCGGGAGTGTGGGAGCCGTGAGTGGTGCCTGACTGGTGCCTCAGCTCAGCTCTCGCCTTCCCTTCGGACCTAGGAGCCAGGCGTCCTTGCAGAGGGCTTAGGGGCTGGGGGTGTGCACACTGCCAAAGCCTCCCGCGGGGAGAGCTCTTTCCGAGGGAAAGGAAGCGCCCCAGGCTGCATTCCCAAGCTGGGGCTTCCCCGCCCAGACTAAGCGCCGCACGGAGGGAATCAGGGTCCCGGTGCCCCTGGCTTGGGGAGGCAGCTCCACAGCCAGAGTGTTGCTCCGTTTGTGCCCAGAAAGCGCCTGCCAGACCGGGCCTTCCCTGGAGCTGTCCTCCCGCCTAGAGGCAGGTGGATGTGCTGTGCGGGCTTCCCCTGGGCGTTTGGGCTCCCTAGCAGAGCCGCAGCGCAGGGGAACCAGCCCATGATCAGTGAGCTCCGGGCAGTTACTTTGGTCCCAGGTTTGGAGCCCAATGCCCGGAACGCGGGAGAGAAGAGGCTGGCTGCCGGCGGGTGCTTGCAAGCCTGTACTGGGAAGGACCGAGTGAGCTTCCACACCGGCGGAGCTCCAGCTCTGCGCCCAGGCGCGATAGCACAGAGCCCCGGCCGAGAGGCTGCTCTGTGCTGGGCGAGCCTCCCCAAGCCCTGCCCAGCTTCTAGCGTTCGCGCCCGGGAAGGAGCAGGCTGCGGGAGTGTGGGAGCCGTGAGTGGTGCCTGACTGGTGCCTCAGCTCAGCTCTCGCCTTCCCTTCGGACCTAGGAGCCAGGCGTCCTTGCAGAGGGCTTAGGGGCTGGGGGTGTGCACACTGCCAAAGCCTCCCGCGGGGAGAGCTCTTTCCGAGGGAAAGGAAGCGCCCCAGGCTGCATTCCCAAGCTGGGGCTTCCCCGCCCAGACTAAGCGCCGCACGGAGGGAATCAGGGTCCCGGTGCCCCTGGCTTGGGGAGGCAGCTCCACAGCCAGAGTGTTGCTCCGTTTGTGCCCAGAAAGCGCCTGCCAGACCGGGCCTTCCCTGGAGCTGTCCTCCCGCCTAGAGGCAGGTGGATGTGCTGTGCGGGCTTCCCCTGGGCGTTTGGGCTCCCTAGCAGAGCCGCAGCGCAGGGGAACCAGCCCATGATCAGTGAGCTCCGGGCAGTACTTTGGTCCCAGGTTTGGAGCCCAATGCCCGGAACGCGGGAGAGAAGAGGCTGGCTGCCGGCGGGTGCTTGCAAGCCTGTACTGGGAAGGACCGAGTGAGCTTCCACACCGGCGGAGCTCCAGCTCTGCGCCCAGGCGCGATAGCACAGAGCCCCGGCCGAGAGGCTGCTCTGTGCTGGGCGAGCCTCCCCAAGCCCTGCCCAGCTTCTAGCGTTCGCGCCCGGGAAGGAGCAGGCTGCGGGAGTGTGGGAGCCGTGAGTGGTGCCTGACTGGTGCCTCAGCTCAGCTCTCGCCTTCCCTTCGGACCTAGGAGCCAGGCGTCCTTGCAGAGGGCTTAGGGGCTGGGGGTGTGCACACTGCCAAAGCCTCCCGCGGGGAGAGCTCTTTCCGAGGGAAAGGAAGCGCCCCAGGCTGCATTCCCAAGCTGGGGCTTCCCCGCCCAGACTAAGCGCCGCACGGAGGGAATCAGGGTCCCGGTGCCCCTGGCTTGGGGAGGCAGCTCCACAGCCAGAGTGTTGCTCCGTTTGTGCCCAGAAAGCGCCTGCCAGACCGGGCCTTCCCTGGAGCTGTCCTCCCGCCTAGAGGCAGGTGGATGTGCTGTGCGGGCTTCCCCTGGGCGTTTGGGCTCCCTAGCAGAGCCGCAGCGCAGGGGAACCAGCCCATGATCAGTGAGCTCCGGGCAGTTACTTTGGTCCCAGGTTTGGAGCCCAATGCCCGGAACGCGGGAGAGAAGAGGCTGGCTGCCGGCGGGTGCTTGCAAGCCTGTACTGGGAAGGACCGAGTGAGCTTCCACACCGGCGGAGCTCCAGCTCTGCGCCCAGGCGCGATAGCACAGAGCCCCGGCCGAGAGGCTGCTCTGTGCTGGGCGAGCCTCCCCAAGCCCTGCCCAGCTTCTAGCGTTCGCGCCCGGGAAGGAGCAGGCTGCGGGAGTGTGGGAGCCGTGAGTGGTGCCTGACTGGTGCCTCAGCTCAGCTCTCGCCTTCCCTTCGGACCTAGGAGCCAGGCGTCCTTGCAGAGGGCTTAGGGGCTGGGGGTGTGCACACTGCCAAAGCCTCCCGCGGGGAGAGCTCTTTCCGAGGGAAAGGAAGCGCCCCAGGCTGCATTCCCAAGCTGGTGCTTCCCCGCCCAGACTAAGCGCCGCACGGAGGGAATCAGGGTCCCGGTGCCCCTGGCTTGGGGAGGCAGCTCCACAGCCAGAGTGTTGCTCCGTTTGTGCCCAGAAAGCGCCTGCCAGACCGGGCCTTCCCTGGAGCTGTCCTCCCGCCTAGAGGCAGGTGGATGTGCTGTGCGGGCTTCCCCTGGGCGTTTGGGCTCCCTAGCAGAGCCGCAGCGCAGGGGAACCAGCCCATGATCAGTGAGCTCCGGGCAGTTACTTTGGTCCCAGGTTTGGAGCCCAATGCCCGGAACGCGGGAGAGAAGAGGCTGGCTGCCGGCGGGTGCTTGCAAGCCTGTACTGGGAAGGACCGAGTGAGCTTCCACACCGGCGGAGCTCCAGCTCTGCGCCCAGGCGCGATAGCACAGAGCCCCGGCCGAGAGGCTGCTCTGTGCTGGGCGAGCCTCCCCAAGCCCTGCCCAGCTTCTAGCGTTCGCGCCCGGGAAGGAGCAGGCTGCGGGAGTGTGGGAGCCGTGAGTGGTGCCTGACTGGTGCCTCAGCTCAGCTCTCGCCTTCCCTTCGGACCTAGGAGCCAGGCGTCCTTGCAGAGGGCTTAGGGGCTGGGGGTGTGCACACTGCCAAAGCCTCCCGCGGGGAGAGCTCTTTCCGAGGGAAAGGAAGCGCCCCAGGCTGCATTCCCAAGCTGGGGCTTCCCCGCCCAGACTAAGCGCCGCACGGAGGGAATCAGGGTCCCGGTGCCCCTGGCTTGGGGAGGCAGCTCCACAGCCAGAGTGTTGCTCCGTTTGTGCCCAGAAAGCGCCTGCCAGACCGGGCCTTCCCTGGAGCTGTCCTCCCGCCTAGAGGCAGGTGGATGTGCTGTGCGGGCTTCCCCTGGGCGTTTGGGCTCCCTAGCAGAGCCGCAGCGCAGGGGAACCAGCCCATGATCAGTGAGCTCCGGGCAGTTACTTTGGTCCCAGGTTTGGAGCCCAATGCCCGGAACGCGGGAGAGAAGAGGCTGGCTGCCGGCGGGTGCTTGCAAGCCTGTACTGGGAAGGACCGAGTGAGCTTCCACACCGGCGGAGCTCCAGCTCTGCGCCCAGGCGCGATAGCACAGAGCCCCGGCCGAGAGGCTGCTCTGTGCTGGGCGAGCCTCCCCAAGCCCTGCCCAGCTTCTAGCGTTCGCGCCCGGGAAGGAGCAGGCTGCGGGAGTGTGGGAGCCGTGAGTGGTGCCTGACTGGTGCCTCAGCTCAGCTCTCGCCTTCCCTTCGGACCTAGGAGCCAGGCGTCCTTGCAGAGGGCTTAGGGGCTGGGGGTGTGCACACTGCCAAAGCCTCCCGCGGGGAGAGCTCTTTCCGAGGGAAAGGAAGCGCCCCAGGCTGCATTCCCAAGCTGGTGCTTCCCCGCCCAGACTAAGCGCCGCACGGAGGGAATCAGGGTCCCGGTGCCCCTGGCTTGGGGAGGCAGCTCCACAGCCAGAGTGTTGCTCCGTTTGTGCCCAGAAAGCGCCTGCCAGACCGGGCCTTCCCTGGAGCTGTCCTCCCGCCTAGAGGCAGGTGGATGTGCTGTGCGGGCTTCCCCTGGGCGTTTGGGCTCCCTAGCACAGCCGCAGCGCAGGGGAACCAGCCCATGATCAGTGAGCTCCGGGCAGTTACTTTGGTCCCAGGTTTGGAGCCCAATGCCCGGAACGCGGGAGAGAAGAGGCTGGCTGCCGGCGGGTGCTTGCAAGCCTGTACTGGGAAGGACCGAGTGAGCTTCCACACCGGCGGAGCTCCAGCTCTGCGCCCAGGCGCGATAGCACAGAGCCCCGGCCGAGAGGCTGCTCTGTGCTGGGCGAGCCTCCCCAAGCCCTGCCCAGCTTCTAGCGTTCGCGCCCGGGAAGGAGCAGGCTGCGGGAGTGTGGGAGCCGTGAGTGGTGCCTGACTGGTGCCTCAGCTCAGCTCTCGCCTTCCCTTCGGACCTAGGAGCCAGGCGTCCTTGCAGAGGGCTTAGGGGCTGGGGGTGTGCACACTGCCAAAGCCTCCCGCGGGGAGAGCTCTTTCCGAGGGAAAGGAAGCGCCCCAGGCTGCATTCCCAAGCTGGTGCTTCCCCGCCCAGACTAAGCGCCGCACGGAGGGAATCAGGGTCCCGGTGCCCCTGGCTTGGGGAGGCAGCTCCACAGCCAGAGTGTTGCTCCGTTTGTGCCCAGAAAGCGCCTGCCAGACCGGGCCTTCCCTGGAGCTGTCCTCCCGCCTAGAGGCAGGTGGATGTGCTGTGCGGGCTTCCCCTGGGCGTTTGGGCTCCCTAGCAGAGCCGCAGCGCAGGGGAACCAGCCCATGATCAGTGAGCTCCGGGCAGTTACTTTGGTCCCAGGTTTGGAGCCCAATGCCCGGAACGCGGGAGAGAAGAGGCTGGCTGCCGGCGGGTGCTTGCAAGCCTGTACTGGGAAGGACCGAGTGAGCTTCCACACCGGCGGAGCTCCAGCTCTGCGCCCAGGCGCGATAGCACAGAGCCCCGGCCGAGAGGCTGCTCTGTGCTGGGCGAGCCTCCCCAAGGCCTGCCCAGCTTCTAGCGTTCGCGCCCGGGAAGGAGCAGGCTGCGGGAGTGTGGGAGCCGTGAGTGGTGCCTGACTGGTGCCTCAGCTCAGCTCTCGCCTTCCCTTTGGACCTAGGAGCCAGGCCTCCTTGCAGAGGACTTAGGGGCTGGTGCTGTGCAAACTGCCAAAGCCTCCCGCAAGGAGAGCTCTTTCAGAGGGAAAGGAAGCGCCCCAGGCTGCTTCCCAAGCTGGTGCTTCCCTGCCCAAACTAAGCGCCGCACGGAGGGAATCAGGGTCCCGGTGCCCCTGGCTTGGGGAGGCAGCTCCACAGCCAGAGTGTTGCTCCGTTTGTGCCCAGAAAGCACCTGCCAGACTGGTTCATCCCTGGAGCTGTCCTCCGGCGTAGACTCAGGTGGATGTGCTTTGCGGGCTTCCCCTGTGCGTTTGTGCTCCCTGGCACAACCGGAGCGCAGTGGAAGCAGCCCCTGAGCAGACAGCTCCAGGCAGTGCTTTGCGCCCAGGCTTGGAAGCCCAGTGTCCGGCACGGGGGAGAGAAGAGGCCGGCCGCCGGCGGGTGCTTGCAAGCCTGTATTGGGAAGGACCGAGTGAGCTTCCACACCGGCGGAGATCCGGATATGAGCCCAGGAGCGATAGAGTAGAGCACCGGCTGAGAGGCTGCTCTGTCTTGGGCGAGCCTTTCCAGGCCCTGCCCGGCTTCTAGCATTCGCGCCCGGAGGGAGCAGGCTGCGGGAGTGTGGGAGACGTGACTGATGCCTCAGCTCAGCTCTCGCCTTCCCTTTGGACCTAGGAGCCAGGCCTCCTTGCAGAGGACTTAGGGGCTGGTGCTGTGCAAACTGCCAAAGCCTCCGGCAAGGAGAGCTCTTTCAGAGGGAAAGGAAGCGCCCCAGGCTGCTTTCCCAAGCTGGTGCTTCCCTGCCCAAACTAAGCGCCGCACGGAGGGAATCAGGGTCCCGGTGCCCCTGGCTTGGGGAGGCAGCTCCACAGCCAGAGTGTTGCTCCGTTTGTGCCCAGAACGCGCCTGCTAGACTGGGCCTTCCCTGGAGCTGTCCTCCAGCGTAGAGGCAGGTGGGTGTGCTTTGCGGGCTTTCCCTGTGCTTTTGGGCTCCCTAGCACAGCCGCAGCGCAGGGGAAGCAGCCCCTGAGCAGAGAGCTCCAGGCAGTGCTTTGCGCCCAGGCGTGGAAGCCCAGTGCCCTGCACGCAGGAGAGAAGAGGCCGGCCACCGGCGGGTGCTTGCAAGCCTGTATTGGGAAGGACCCAGTGAGCTTGCACACCGGCGGAGCTCCGGATCTGCGCCCAGGCGCGATAGCGCAGAGCCCCGGGCGAGAGGCTGCTCTGGCCTGGGCGAGCCTTCCAGGGCCCTGCCCAGCTTCTAGCGTTTGCGCCAGGAAGGAGCAGGCTGTGCGAGTGTGGGAGACGTGACTGGTGCCTGACTGGTGCCTCAGCTCAGCTCTCGCCTTCCCTTTGGACCTAGGAGCCAGGCCTCCTTGCAGAGGACTTAGGGGCTGGTGCTGTGCAAACTGCCAAAGCCTCCCGCAAGGAGAGCTCTTTCAGAGGGAAAGGAAGCGCCCCAGGCTGCTTTCCCAAGCTGGTGCTTCCCTGCCCAAACTAAGCGCCGCACGGAGGGAATCAGGGTCCCTGTGCCCCTGGCTTGGGGAGGCAGCTCCACAGCCAGAGTGTTGCTCCGTTTGTGCCCAGAAAGCACCTGCCAGACTGGGCCATCCCTGGAGCTGTCCTCCGGCGTAGACTCAGGTGGATGTGCTTTGCGGGCTTCCCTTGTGCGTTTGTGCTCCCTAGCACAACCGGAGCGCAGGGGAAGCAGCCCCTGAGCAGACAGCTCCAGGCAGTGCTTTGCGCCCAGGCTTGGAAGCCCAGTGTCCGGCACGGGGGAGAGAAGAGGCCGGCCACCGGCGGGTGCTTGCAAGCCTGTATTGGGAAGGACCGAGTGAGCTTCCACACCGGCGGAGATCCGGATATGACCCAGGAGCGATAGCGTAGTGCACCGGCTGAGAGGCTGCTCTGTCTTGGGCGAGCCTTTCCAGGCCCTGCCCGGGTTCTAGCATTCGCGCCCGGAGGGAGCAGGCTGCGGGAGTGTGGGAGACGTGACTGGTGCCTCAGCTCAGCTCTCGCTTTCCCTTTGGACCTAGGAGCCAGGCCTCCTTGCAGAGGACTTAGGGGCTGGGGCTGTGCAAACTGCCAAAGCCTCCCGCAAGGAGAGCTCTTTCAGAGGGAAAGGAAGCGCCCCAGGCTGCTTTCCCAAGCTGGTGCTTCCCTGCCCAAACTAAGCGCCGCACGGAGGGAATCAGGGTCCCGGTGCCCCTGGCTTGGGGAGGCAGCTCCACTGCCAGAGTGTTGCTCCGTTTGTGCCCAGAAAGCACCTGCCAGACTGGGCCATCCCTGGAGCTGTCCTCCGGCGTAGACTCAGGTGGGTGTGCTTTGCGGGCTTCCCCTGTGCGTTTGTGCTCCCTAGCACTACCGGAGCGCAGGGGAAGCAGCCCCTGAGCAGAGAGCCCCTGGCAGTGCTTTGCGCCCAGGCGTGGAAGCCCAGTGTCCGGCACGGGGGAGAGAAGAGGCCGGCTGCCGGCGGGTGCTTGCAAGCCTGTATTGGGAAGGACCGAGTGAGCTTCCACACCGGAGGAGATCCGGATATGATCCCAGGAGCGAGAGCGCAGAGCACCGGCTGAGAGGCTGCTCTGTCCTGGCCGAGCCTCCTCAGGCCCTGCCCAGCTTCTAGCGTTCCCGCCCGGAGGGAACAGTCTGCAGGAGTGTGGGAGACATGACTGGTGCCTGACTGGTGCCTCAGCTCAGCTCTCGCCTTCCCTTTGGACCTAGGAGCCAGGCCTCCTTGCAGAGGACTTAGGGGCTGGTGCTGTGCAAACTGCCAAAGCCTCCGGCAAGGAGAGCTCTTTCAGAGGGAAAGGAAGCGCCCCAGGCTGCTTTCCCAAGCTGGTGCTTCCCTGCCCAAACTAAGCGCCGCACGGAGGGAATCAGGGTCCCGGTGCCCCTGGCTTGGGGAGGCAGCTCCACAGCCAGAGTGTTGCTCCGTTTGTGCCCAGAAAGCACCTGCCAGACTGGGCCATCCCTGGAGCTGTCCTCCGGCGTAGACTCAGGTGGGTGTGCTTTGCGGGCTTCCCCTGTGCGTTTGTGCTCCCTAGCACAACCGGAGCGCAGGGGAAGCAGCCTCTGAGCAGACAGCTCCAGGCAGTGCTTTGCGCCCAGGCTTGGAAGCCCAGTGTCCGGCACGGGGGAGAGAAGAGGCCGGCCACCGGCGGGTGCTTGCAAGCCTGTATTGGGAAGGACCGAGTGAGCTTCCACACCGGCGGAGATCCGGATATGAGCCCAGGCGCGATAGCGTAGAGCACCGGCTGAGAGGCTGCTCTGTCTTGGGCGAGCCTTTCCAGGCCCTGCCCGGCTTCTAGCATTCGCGCCCGGAGGGAGCAGGCTGCGGGAGTGTGGGAGACGTTTCTGGTGCCTCAGCTCAGCTCTCGCCTTCCCTTTGGACCTAGGAGCCAGGCCTCCTGGCAGAGGACTTAGGGGCTGGTGCTGTGCAAACTGCCAAAGCCTCCCGCAAGGAGAGCTCTTTCAGAGGGAAAGGAAGCGCCCCAGGCTGCTTTCCCAAGCTGGTGCTTCCCTGCCCAAACTAAGCGCCGCACGGAGGGAATCAGGGTCCCGGTGCCCCTGGCTTGGGGAGGCAGCTCCACAGCCAGAGTGTTGCTCCGTTTGTGTCCAGAAAGCACCTGCTAGACTGGTTCATCCCTGAAGCTGTCCTCCGGCGTAGACTCAGGTGGATGTGCTTTGCGGGCTTCCCCTGTGCGTTTGTGCTCCCTAGCACAACCGGAGCGCAGGGGAAGCAGCCCCTGAGCAGAGAGCCCCTGGCAGTGCTTTGCGCCCAGGCGTGGAAGCCCAGTGTCCGGCACGGGGGAGAGAAGAGGCCGGCCGCCGGCGGGTGCTTGCAAGCCTGTATTGGGAAGGACCGAGTGAGCTTCCACACCGGCGGACCTCCGGATCTGAGCCCAGGCACATTTTCGCAGACCCTGGCCGAGAGGCTGCTCTGGCCTGGGCGAGCCTCCCCAAGCCCTCCCCAGGTTTTAGCGTTCGCGCCCGGGAAAGAGCAAGCTGCGGGAGTGTTGGAGACGTTACTGGTGCCTGACTGGTGCTTCAGCTGTGCTCTCGCCTTCCCTTTGGAAGTAGGTGCCAGGCCTCCTTGCAGAGGGTTCAGGGGCTGGGGCTGTGCAAACTGCCAAAGCCTCCCGCAAGGAGAGCTCTTTCCGAGGGAAAGGAAGCGCCCCAGGCTGCATTCCCAAGCTGCTGCTTCCCTGTCCTGACTAAGCGCCGCCTGGAGGGAATCAGGGTCCCAGTGCCCCTGGCTTCGGGAGCCAGCTCCACAGCCAGAGTGTTGCTCCGTTTGTGCCCAGGAATCGGCTGCCAGACTGGGCCTTCTCTGAAAATCTCCTCCAGCGTAGAGTCAGGTGGATGTGCTTTGCGGGCTTCCGGTGTGTATTTGGGCTCCCTAGCACACCCGCAGGGCAGGGGAACCAGCCCCTGAGCAGAGAGCTCGTGGCAGTGCTTTGTGCCCAGGCCAGGAAGCCCAGTGCCCTGCACGCGGGAGAGAAGAGGCCGGCTGCCGGCGGGTGCTTGCAAGCCTGTATTGGGAAGGACCGAGTGAGATTCTACACCGGCGGAGCTCCGGATCAGCGCCCAGGCCGGATAGCGCAGAGCCCCGGCCGAGAGGCTGCTGTGTCCTGGCCGAGCCTCCCCAGGCCCTGCCCAGCTTCTTGCATTCGCGCCCGGAGGGAACAGGCTGCAGGAATATGGGAGACGTGACTGGTGCCTGTCTGGTGCCTCCGCTCAACTCTCGCCTTCCCTTTGGACCTAGGAGTCAGGCCTCCTTGCAGAGGGCTTAGGGGCTGGGGCTGTGCAAACTGCCAAAGCCTCCCGCAAGGAGAGCTCCTTCTGAGGGAAAGGAAGGGCCCCAGGCTTCATTCCCAATCTGCTGCTTCCCCGCCCAGACTAAGCGCCTCACGGAGGGAATCAGGGTCCCGGTGCCCCTGGCTTGGGGAGGCAGCTCCACAGCCAGAGTGTTGCTCCGTTTGTGCCCAGGAAGCACCTTCCAGACTGGGCCTTTCCTGGAACTCTTCCCCGGCGTAGAGTCAGGTGGATGTGCTTTGCGGTCTTCCCCTGTCTATTTGGGCTCCCTAGCACACCCGCAGGGCAGGGGAACCAGCCCCTGAGCAGAGAGCTCCAGGCAGTGCTTTCTGCCCAGGCCTGGAAGCCCAGTGCCCGGCACGCATGAGAGAAGAGGCAGCCTGCCGCCGGGTGCTTGCAAGCCTGTATTGGGAAGGACCGAGTGAGCTTCCACACGGGCGGAGCTCCAGATCTGCGCCCAGGTTTGATAGCGCAGAGCCCTGGCCGTGAGGCTGCTCTGGCCTGTGCGAGCCTCGCCAAGCCCTTCCCAGCTTCTAGCGTTCGCGCCCGTGAAGTAGCAGGGTGCGATAATGTGAGATAGTGACTGGCGCCTGACTGACCTGAACTCCGCTCTTGACTTCCCTTTTGCCCTAGGAGCCTGTCCTCCTTGCAGAGGGCTTAGGGCCCGGGGGTGTGCACACTGCCCATTCCTCTGCCAAGGATAGCTCTGAAAGAGGAAATGGAAGCACCAGGTGACTGGCACCTGACCGGCCTCACCTCACCTACTTCCTTTCTATTCAAACTAGGATAAAGGCATACTTGGTGAAGGGTAAGGGTCTGCTTCTTTCCAAACTTCCGAGGCCTACAAAAGTTAGACTTCTCAACGTCAAGGAAGTGTAAGCGGATGGATTCTGAAGCAGGTGCTTTTCCAAAAAGCATTGCCTTCCCTGTGCGTGTGTGTCTCCAGGCTCGGCCCCAGCTTAGTGGAAACAGCCCCTGGGAAAAGATCTCCAAGAACCTCTTTCCCTCCATGCTGGGAGGCGAGTCCGCAGGAGGCGGGACAAGCAAGCCTCCTTCGGGGCAAGGAGGGGCAGCCAACCGGCCTGTGTTAGGAAGCCTCTATTTGGAAGGAATTGGTTAGCTTCTCCAAAAGGAGGCCTCCTGATCTGCTCAGAAGACGGAAATTCCAGAGGCAGGGTCGAGGTCCTTGACTGCACTTTGCCAGCCTTGCAAAGATATTCCTATATTCTAGCATTATTTTCCATGAAGGAGCAGGCTTTGGGAATATGTCAGACTTGAGTGGCGCCTTACTGGCCTCAGCTCAGCTATTGCCTTTCCATTCAAACTAGGACAAGGGCTTACTTGGTGAAGGGTAAGGGTCTGCTTCTTTCCAAACTGCCAAGGGCTATATCAATGAGACCTCTGTCAAGGCGAGGGAAGCGTAAGCGGATGGATTCTCAAGCAGGTGCTTTGCCACAAAGCATCAGCACCCCACGGAGAGAATCAGGCTCCCTGTGCCCCATTCTTGGGTGTGTAGATTCACACACAGATGTCTCCCTATGGGAGCCAAGAATGTTCCTGAGAGATGAGGTTCACTAGAGCTCTCCTACAGAGCATAGACCTGTACATGCCGTTTTGCCTTCCCCTGTGAGTTGGGTCCCCGAGGTCCGACCCAGCTCTGGGGAAACAGCCTCTGAGAAAAGATCTCCAGGAGCCGCTTTTCGCCCAGGCTGGGAAATGCTGTTCACAGGAAGTAAGGCAAGCGAGCCTCCTGCAGAGAGAAAGAGGCCTTACTGTGCCTTGAGGAGCAGGCTGCCTGAGTGTGTGAGAACTGACTTGTGTCTTATAGGCCTCAGCTCCACCATTGCCTGTTCAACCCAGCTAGGACCCAGGCCTACTTGGAGAAGTGTTTGCCTGTGGATTTCTACAAACTGCCAAGGGCTACAGCAATGAGAATTCTCTCAGCGGTGAGGGAAAGCATTGTATGGATTCTCAAGCTGTTTTCTGAACGACAGTGTCAAAGCTGCAGAGAGAGAATAAGGCTCTCTGTGCACCTATGTTGGGTACGCAGCTTCACACACAGAGGAGTCTCTATAGGAGACAAGAATGTTCATGAGAGATGAGGTTCACTAGAGCTCTCCTACAGAGCAGAGACTTGTCCATGTGGCTTTGTCTTCCCCTGTGAGTTGGGTCCCCTACGTCCCATCCAGCTCCGGGAAAACAGTCCCTGAGAAAAGATCTCCAGGAACCGCTTTTCGCCCAGGTTGGGAAACGCAGTTCACAGGAGGAAGGCAAGCGAACCTCCTGCAGGGAAAAAGAGGCCTTACTGTCCCTGGACGAGCAGGCTGCCAGAGTGTGTGAGACCTGCCTTGTGCCTTACTGGCCTCAGCTCCGCCATTGCATGTTCATCCCAACTAGGACCCAGGACTATTTGGAGAAGGGTTTGGGCGCAGATTTCTAAAAACTGCCAAGGGCTACAGTAATGAGACCTGTGTCACAGGTAAGGAAGAGCATTGTATGGATATTCAAGCTGCCCTGTTTGAACAACAGCTTCAAAACTGCACAGAGAGCATCAGGCTCTCTGTGCCCCCATGTTGGGTACGCAGCTTCACACACAGGGGTGTCTCCATAGGAATCAAGAAGTTTCCTGACAGAGTGAGGTTCACTAGAGCTCTCCTAGAGAGCAAAGACTTGTCCATGTTGTTTTCCTTTCCCTGTGCGTTTGGGTCTCCGGGCTCGGCCTCAGCTCCGTGGAAACAGCCAATGAGAAAAGATCTCCAAGAACCATATATCCCCCAGGCTGGGATATGGAGTTCGTAGGAGGCGGGACAAGCAAGCCTCCTTCGGGCCAGAAGAGGCAGCCAACGGGCCTGTGTTTGTCAGCCTCTATTTGCAAGGAATGGGTTGGCTTCTCCTGAAGGAGACCTCCAGATCTGCTCAGAAGTCAGTAATTCCAGAGGCATGGTGCAGGTTCCTGACTGCCCTTTGTCAACCTTGCAAAGACATTCCTAGATTCTAGCGTTATTTTCCATGAAGGAGCAGGCACCAGGAATATGTGAGACTTGACTGGCGCCTTACCGGCCTCAGCTCAGCTACTGCCTTTCCATTGAAACTAGGACAAGGACCTACTTTATGTAGTGTAAGGGTCTTCTTTCCAAACTGCCAAGGGATACAGCAGTGAGACATGTGTCAGGGCGTGAGAAGCCTCAGCGGATGGATTCTCAAGCAGGTGCTTTGCCACAAAGCATCAGCACCCGACAGAGAGAATCAGGCTCCCTGTGCCCCTATGTTGGGTGTGTAGCTTCACACACAGGGGTGTCCCTATAGGAACCAAGAATGTTCCTGAGAGATGAGGTTCACTAGAACTCTGCTACAGAGCAAAGACCTGTCCATGTGGTTTTCCCTCCCCCTGTGAGTTGGGTCCCCGAGGTCCGCCCCAGCTCCAGGGCAACACCCCTGAGAAAAGATCGCCAGGAACCTCTTTTTGCCCAGGCTGGGAAACGCTGTTCATAGGAAGTCAGGCAAGCGAGGCGCCTGCAAAGAAAAAGAGGCCTTACTGTCCATCGAGGAGGAGGCTGCCAGGGTGTGTGAAACCTGACTGGTGCCTTACTGCCCTCAGCTCCGCCATTGCATTTTCATCCGAACTAGGACCCAGGCCTACATGGAGAAGGGTTTGGGTGCGGATTTCCACAAACTGCCAAGGGCTACAGCAATGGTAACTCTCTCAGCGGTAAGGAAGATTATTGTATGGATTCTCAAGCTGTTTTCTGAACGGCAGCGTCGAGGCTGCACACAGAGAATCCGGCTCTCTGTGCCCCTATGTTGGATACGCAGCTTCACACACAGAGGTATCCCCATAGAAGCCAAGACTTTCCTCACAGACTGAGGTTCACTAGAGTTCTCCTATGGAGCAAAGACTTGTCCATGTGGTTTTGCCTTCCCCTGTGCGTGTGGCTCTCCGGACTCAACACCAACTCCAATGAAATAGGCCCTGAAAAAAGATCTCCAAGAACCGCTTTTCCCCCAGGCAGGAAGCGGAGTTCGCAGAAAGCGGAAAAAGCAAGCCTCTTAAGGACAGGTAGAGGCAGCCAACCGGCCTGTGTTTGGAAGCCTCTATTTGGAAGGAATGTGTTAGCTTCTCCAAAAGAAGACGTCCAGATCTGCTCAAAAGACGGAAATTCCAGAGGCAGGTTGGGGGTTCCTGACTGCCCTTTGCCAGCCTTGCAAAGACATTCCTAGATTCTAGCGTTATTTTCCATGAAGCAGCAGGCTTCGGGAATATGTCAAACTTGACTGGCGCCTTGCCGGCCTCAGCTCAGCAATTGCCTTTCCATTCAAACTAGGAAAAGGGCCTACTTGGTGAAGGGTAAGGGTCTGTTTCTTTCCAAACTGCCAAGAGCTTCAGCAATGAGACCTTTGTCAAGGTGAGGGAAGCGTGAACGGATGGATTCTCAAGCAGGTGCTTTGGCACAAAGCATCAGCATCCCACGGACAGAATCAGGCTCCCTTTGCCCCTATGTTGGGTGTGTAGCTTCACACACAGAGGTGTCCCTATAGGAACCAAGAATGTTCCTGAGAGATGAGCTTCACTAGAGCTCTCCTACAGAGCATAGACCTGTACATGCCGTTTTGCCTTCCCCTGTGAGTTGGGTCCCCGAGGTCCGATCCAGCTCCGGGGAAACAGCCCCTGAGAAAAGAACTCCAGGAACCCCTTTTCGCCCAGGCTGGGAAATGCAGTTCACAGGAGGCAAGGCAAACGAGCCTCCTGCAGGGAAATAGAGGCCTTACTGTCCCTGGAGGAGCAGGCTGCCAGAGTGTGTGAGACCAGAGTGGTCCCTTACTGGCCGAAGCTCAGCAATTGCATGTTCCTCTGTAATAGGACCCACGCCTACTTGGAGAAGGGTTTGGGTGCGGATTTCTACAAACTGCCAGGGGCTACAGCAATGAGAACTCTCTCAGAGGTAAGGGAGAGCACTGTATGCACACTTAAGTTGTGGCTTCAATGACCACTTCAGAGCTGCACGGAGAGAATCAGGCTTTCTGTGCCCCTAAGTTGGGAATGCAGCTTCGCACACAGAGGTGTCTCCGTAGGAGCCAAGAATGTTCCTCACAGACTGAGGTTTACTAGAGCTCTCCTACAGAGCAAAACTTGGCCAAGTGGTTTTGGCTTCCCCGGTGCGTGTGGGTCTCCGGACTCAGCACCAACTCCGTTGAAATAGGTCGGGAAGAAAGATCTCCAAGAACCGCTTTTCCCCCAGGCGGGAAGTGGAGTTCGCAGAAAGCGGAACAAGCAAGCCTCCTTAGGGCAAGCAGAGGCAGCCAACCGGCCTGTGTTTGAAAGCCTGTATTTGGAAGGAACGGGTTAGCTTCTCCAAAAGAAGACGTCCAGATCTGCTCAGAAGACAGAAATTCCAGAGGTAGGGTCGAGGTTCCTGACTGCATTTTGCCAGCCTTGTAAAGACATTCCTAGATTCTAGCGTTATTTTCCATGAAGGAGTAGGCTTCGGGAATATGTGAGACTTGACTGGCGCCTTACCGGCCTCAGCTCAGCTATTGCCTTTCCTTTCAAACTAGGACAAGGGCGTACTTGGTGAAGGGCAAGGGTCTCCTTCTTTCCAAACTGCCAAGGGCTACAGAAATGAGGCCTCTGTCAAGGCGAGGGAAGCGTAAACAGATGGATCCTCAAGCAGGTGCTTTGCCACAAAGCATCAGTGCCGGGGACCAGCCCCGGCTGATCCAGGGTATTCGAAGGAGAGACGGCGTCGGTGAAGATCAGGAAACAATTGCTTAATTAAACTTTAATTAAGGATATAAAGAGTAATAGAATGAGGATAGCTCAGTAGGAAAATTCAGTGGAGAAAAGAGGCTGAAATAAGGATAGCTCAGTGAGGAAATTCAGTGGAGAAAAGAGGCTGAATAATTCAGCCAGAAGGTAAGAGAAAGAACGACATGGTGAGACCAAGTTTCGGTGAACAAGGCCCGCACTTTATTTTCCAAAGTAGTTTTTATACCTTAAGTTATGCATAGAGGATAATGGGGGAAGGGGTAGAGTCATGCAGTAAGCCAGGCTTTCTTCCTGCAAACTTATCATATGCAAAAGCTTAGGTGATTTGCATTATCTTCTGGCCCGGAGGCCTGTGAACATTTTAAGACCTTTTCTTCAGAAAACTTTTTTTTCTCTAAAGGTGATTGGTCAGGAGACACCCTCCAAAAGCATTAGATAAAGTTGCATTCCTACAGAGCAAAGGTGTGGTGGGCTATAACAAGAAAAAGAATTAACTCAAGGGTCCCAGGTTACAAACATTAAAGCTACTACTTACACCAACTATATTAATCAATACACTGCCAGGGACACAGCAGGTAAGGGATATGGAAACTTAGCAGCAAACATTGGCCCAACAAGTGAAAATCCCTTCACCAATACAATTTCTAATCAATCTTTTAACTACTCAAAAGAATCTGTGTTTAGACAGTTTAGAACATCTCCTGCCTCTCACAGTTGGGAGGCTCTGAACAATCACATGTGGCCGGAAAAACCTATTCAGGCAGGCTAGAGGATTTCCAAAGGAGTTTGTAGGTTAAACACTGTCACACCCAGGAATTATTAACTGGAGCTGTAAGCTAACTTTTTTTTTTTTTTTTCAGAGAGGTCGTGGGGGACAGCCCCCCGTAAAGTCAGAGGTGTAGGTGAAAGCACAAAGCAGAAAGTAGGCAGACTCTGGTTTTGGGGGTAGATTGCTCAAGAATTTCCAGGGAGACTCCTGAGGCTTGATCCCGCCTTTGCGTATGCCAAGCCTCCTTCCTCATGACCTTTGCCAGAGGCGGAGCTCGCTCCCCGCACATCAGCACCCCACGGAGAGAATCAGGCTCCCTGTGCCCCTATGTTGGGTGTGTAGATTCACACACAGTGGTGTCTCCACGGGAGCCAAGAATGTTCCTGAGAGATGAGGTTCACTAGAGCTCTCTTACAGAGCATAGACCTGTCCATGTGGTTTTGCCTTCCCCTGTGAGTTGGGTCCCCGAGGTCCGACCCAGCTCCGGGGCAAGAGACCGAGAAAAGTTCTCCAGGAACCGCTTTTCGCCCAGGCTGGAAAACGCTGTGCACAGGAAGTAAGGCAAGCCAGCCTCCTACAGGAAAAAAGAGGCCTTACTCTGCCTTGAGGAGCAGGCTGCCAGAGTGTGTGAGACCTGCCTTGTGCCTTAGTGGCCTCAGCTCTGCCATTGCATGTTCATCCTAACGAGGACCGAGGACTATTTGGAGAAGGGTTTGGGTGTGGATTTCTACAAACTGCCAAGGGCTACAGTAATGAGATCTCTGTCACAGGTAAGGAAGAGCTTTGTATGGATGCTCAAGCTGTTTTCTGAACGACAGGTTCAAAACTGCACAGAGAGAATCAGGCTCTCTGTGCCTTCATGTTGGGTACGCAGCTTCACACACAGGGGTGTCTCCGTAGGAATCAAGAAGTTTCCTGACAGAGTGAGGTTCACTAGAGCTCTCCTAGAGAGCAAAGACTTGTCCATGTTGTTTTCCTTTTCCTGTGCGTTTGGGTCTCCGGGCTCGGCCCCAGCTCCGTGGAAACAGCCCCTGAGAAAAGATCTCCCAGAACCGCTTTTCCCCCAGGCGGGAAGTGGAGTTCGCAGAAAGCGGAACAAGCAAGCCTGCTCAGGGCAAGTAGAGGCAGCCAACCGGCCTGTGTTTGGAAGCCTCTATTTGGAAGGAACGGGTTAGCTTCTCCAAAAGAAGAGGTCTGCGGGGAGCGAGCTCCGCCTCTGGCAAAGGTCATGAGGAAGGAGGCTTGGCACACGCAAAGGCGGGATCAAGCTTCAGGAGTCTCCCTGGAAATTCTTGAGCAATCTACCCCCAAAACCAGAGTCTGCCTACTTTCTGCTTTGTGCTTTCACCTACACCTCTGACTTTACGGGGGGCTGTCCCCCACGACCTCTCTGAAAAAAGAGTTAGCTTACAGCTCCAGTTAATAATTCCTGGGTGTGACAGTGTTTAACCTACAAACTCCTTTGGAAATCCTCTAGCCTGCCTGAATAGGTTTTTCCGGCCACATGTGATTGTTCAGAGCCTCCCAACTGTGAGAGGCAGGAGATGTTCTAAACTGTCTAAACACAGATTCTTTTGAGTAGTTAAAAGATTGATTAGAAATTGTATTGGTGAAGGGATTTTCACTTGTTGGGCCAATGTTTGCTGCTAAGTTTCCATATCCCTTACCTGCTGTGTCCCTGGCAGTGTATTGATTAATATAGTTGGTGTAAGTAGTAGCTTTAATGTTTGTAACCTGGGACCCTTGAGTTAATTCTTTTTCTTGTTATAGCCCACCACACCTTTGCTCTGTAGGAATGCAACTTTATCTAATGCTTTTTGGAGGCTGGCGCCTGACTTGAGAATAATCACCTTTAGAGAAAAAGGCCTCCGGGCCAGAAGATGATGCAAATCACCTAAGCTTTTGCATATGATATGTTTGCAGGAAGAAAGCCTGGCTTACTGCATGACTCTACCCCTTCCCCCATTATCCTCTATGCATAACTTAAGGTATAAAAACTACTTTGGAAAATAAAGTGCGGGCCTTGTTCACCGAAACTTGGTCTCACCATGTCGTTCTTTCTCTTACCTTCTGGCTGAATTATTCAGCCTCTTTTCTACACTGAATTTCCTCACTGAGCTATCCTTATTTCAGCCTCTCTTCTCCACTGAATTTTCCTACTGAGCTATCCTCATTCTATTACTCTTTATATCCTTAATTAACGTTTAATTAAGCAATTGTTTCCTGATCTTCGCCGACGCCGTCCCCGCTTCGAATTCCCTGGATCAGCCGGGGCTGGTCCCCGGCAAGTGGCGCCCGAACAGGCTGATTCGAAGGTAGGTACCTCAGAAAAAGTGTTGAGAAAGTGTTGAATTGAAAAAGTGTTGAGAAAGTGTTCAATTTACGGGATGGATAGTCCCCCACCCAGGGTGCCGCGGACCCCCCTGTAGGACAGACAGGGCGAGTAGTGGTGGGAAGTGTTAAAGGGTTTGAGAGAAAACCCGGTTTTTATTGAAAGTGTCAAAGGGGTTTGAGAGAAAACCCGGTTTCTAGAGTTAAAAGGCCAAAGAAAAGCCTGATCTTTTAAAAGCTAAAAGCTTTATCTTCTATTATACTTAATTTTCTGACATGGGTAACACTGAAACTAAGAATGGCAACTCTTTATACAAGTAATCTTGAAACTGTTAAAGAGGCTACTGTTAATTTAGATACTTGGGTGAAGGTAAAAAACAACTAAAAACTTATCCTATAAATATGATTAAAAATGTTCTGGACCCTCATCATGAGGCTGTGGGATAGCCTATGGGAGAGGCTATAGCGGTGGATGGTAGTGGGTCTCCACCTTCTGCGCAGATATTTTCTGCCATTGACGAATGAAAGGAGGGAGACTGTGCTCTACCTCCGGAGGAAGGAGAGGGCTTACAGGATGCTGCGGCCGGGCGCCCTGACGAGCCCCCTCCCCCTCTACACAAACCTTTAAAAATTTATCCAACAATTTCTGATTTAAGGTGACTACTCCACCTCCGCTTGCACCTCCCAGGGCCTAAGAATTCCCCAGTTTACATCCAAAGTCTCCCAGAACATTGCCTAAAGCTGAAAAAGATAAAAAAGACTTCTTTTAAACAAAGGAGCTTTTAAAAAATACACAATATACAGAGCCTGCTCCTTGAAGAAAACCCCCTCAGGGGGGCCTCACCCAAGCAAAAAAATAAATAAATAAAAAGAGAGAAAAGAAAAAAAGTAAAAAAAAAAAAAAAAAGAAAAAATAGAGAAAGATCTAAAGATAGAGAAAAAGCTAAAGAGTGAAAAGGAGAGAGGAACAGAGAAGGAAGGAATCAGGGAATGCAGCAAGATTGAGAAAGGAAGAGAGGAAGTTAGAAAAAGAGATACAGAGGGAAAGAGAGGGAGGAGGGAAGAAAAAGAGAGAAAGAGGGTAAAGGGAAAGAAACGAAGGAAAGAGAAGGGTAGCGAAAAATGAAGGGGGAGAAAAAAGTGAGAAAAGCAGGAAGAGAGGAAGAGAGAGACTGTAAGAGACGCTGTGACCAGGTGCCCTGGCGAGCTCCCCCTCCCCCCACCCCCCCTGCGCAAACCTTAAAAAAAAAAAAAAAAAAAACTTAACGACCACTTTCTGATTTAAGGCCATTGCTGCCGCCTCCGTTTGCGCCTTCCAGGGCCCAAGAGTTCCCCACTTTGCCCCCAAAGTTTCTCAAAGTGTTGCCTAAGCCTGAGGAAGATAAAAAGTTTTTTGAACAGTGGAGATTTTAAAACAGACTTCGTGCACAATATGCAGTGCTCCTTGGAGAAAACCCCCTCAGGGGGGGTCTCACCCAGGCTAAGAAAAAAGCAGACGGTAAAGGGATTTAGCAACAATATTAACCCCTGATATGCCGGCTGCTCCGATTCCAAGGGGAGTGGCTGGCCCCCTGTCTGAGGGCATTGTAGGACTTGTGCTAGGGTGTAGCTCGCTTTCTTTTCAAGAAATTTCGGTGGTATATGGTGTGGTAGATTCTGATTATATTGGAGAAATTATAGTTTTCATCTCGCCGCTTACCAAAACTGTGCAAATTAATAAAGGTCAAAGAATAACACAGTTTTTGCTTTTACCTTATCAGGCAGGAAAAAACTTGACTTCTCAAGCTAAGAGCCACAGAGCGTTTAGATCTAGTGATCCAGCCTTTTGGGTGCAGGAAATTACAGCTCCAAGGCCTTTAAAAGATCTTTTAATTCAAGAAAATAAAATGTCAGGGCTATTAGACACAGGAACAGACGTCTCTTAACATTGCTGGGAAAGACTGACCCAGCTCCTGGCCAACACATACTACTGAAAATGAGTTGAGATTAGAGAAACTGGTATGCGGGGTGGGAATGCTGTAGAGAAAAAGGTGAGGGAGAGTTTAAAACCTTGAAGAATAGTGAGTTCCCCGTTGCTGGAAGTATTCAAGCAAAGATTAGATGGTTGCTTGTCATCTAAAAGGCTATAGACCAGATTTTACAAAATCGTTTACACAACGATAACTGGAGAAGCTTATAAACATGTTGTGCAACACCTCTTTACTTGCTTCTCATATTTAGGTCTGCCAAAAGTTTTAAAAACTGATGATGCCCCTTTGAAGCTGTGGAGAGATTGTTTACTAACTTTAAATGATTTCCAAAAATTATTAGGAGACATTAATTGGATACGCCCTCATTTAAAACTGACTACTGCAGATTTAAAGCCTTTATTTGATTGCTTAAAAATTGATCCTAATTCCAGTTCTAAGAGAAAGTTAACTAATGAGACAGAGTTAGCTCTTGTTGAAGTGTATGAGACTTTAAATGATCAGTTAATTAGGATTAATACTACCAAAAGATGAGATTAAATTATTCTTGCCATAAAACATACACCTACAGGGTGATTGTGACAAAAAGGCCCATTGGTTCCATCTACCAGTGATCCCAAGAAAAATAGTTTTATCTTATCCCAGCTTGGTGGCACAATTAATTATAAAAGGAGGAAAAAAGAAGTGTGGAACTTTTTAGAAAAGAAGTAGCAAATATAATAATTCCATTCAATAAGGATCAACTACAAGTCTTTTACAATATAGTCATTGGCAAGTTGCCCTGATAGATTTCAGGGGTCAAATTTTGTTTCATTTGCCCTCAAGCCCTGACAGTCGTTAAAAGTTCAAAAATGTTAGATTGGCAGTTTGAGGATACCTGTGGAACTTTCCAACCGTATGTAGTTCCTATGCTCCACTTTACCCTGTGGGGGAGGGACGTGCTGTCTCAAATAGGAGATACTCAGAGAAGGGTTTTCTCAATTTCTTAGTTATCAACAGGAGGTACAATTAACAATACTTTATATATTGTTATAAATACATAATATAAATATATTTGCCTAATTACAGTTTGCCTAATTAGATATGGGTATAAATAAAATATAATAAAGGTATACCTAATTCTATTTATAGATCTATACTTAATTAATTTGTATATAAATTAGTATGTATACTATATATGCATATTATATATATACTGTATAATTAAATGTATATTGCAGTAATATAATGTGTGTGGCTGATATTAATTGGTATAGATTGATGTGCTGTGATGATATATGTCCTGTATACTGTATAATTATATATGTGTGACATGTATTATTACAGTACATTGGTTTGTGTTGGTTGGTATTAGCTGTCTACATGTTGTATTGCTGTAATATATATTAATTAACATTAATTATAAAGATTAATTCAAGTATATTATGTCAATAAGTCTATACTTGTTGCCATATATAAATACATTTTGCATTTAGGTATATCTGTATATCAAAATGAGATAAGGAGGTTATACATTTATTATTTAAATTTATAGAGACCTAAACTAAACATTAGACCTAAATTAACATATCTCTAAATTTATATTGTTAAAATGTAAATTTTAAAAATTAAATTGACAACTGCTTGATAATTCCTTTGCCATAAAACCCCCATAGGTGTAACTGGGGTAACCAGACAAAAAATTGGCAAAACGGCCCCCCTAGAGTGGGTCCATCTTCCCGCTCAAACTAAAAAAGTAGTGGCTTCTTATCCAGGATTGATAGCTACTTTGATATTAAAGGAAAAAAGCGGAACATTGGATTATTTGGTAAAGAGCCATCAGAAATTGTAATTCCATATAATAAGGAACAACTTGTTGCTCTTCTAATGTTCGATAAAAATTGGCAGATTGCTACAGGAAACTATTTTGGTCAAAATTTTGCATCATTTACCCTCACATGTTTTGCTGAATTTTATATCCAGACATCCAGTTATTTTTCCTGTCAGATGTAAACAATCTCCATTCCAAATGCTCAGATAGCCTTTACTGACGGGTCAGCAAATGGTAAAGCCTCCATAGTTACTAAAAATCACCAAAAGGTTTTAGAAACACGGGAAACTTCAGCTCAAAGAGCTGAAATAACAGCAGTCATAGAGGCTTTTGCTATGTTTGCAGATGAGGAATTTAACCTTTATTCTGATTCTCAGTATATTGTCAGGTTGTTTCCACACATTGAAACTGCGGTTTTGCCTGAAAATAAAACTACCATATTTAATTTGTTAACTAAATTTGGAAAAGAAATAAAGTATTTTTCATTGGACACATTTGGGCTCATTCCAGATTGCCCTGCCCTTAAAATGCCTTTAATGATTTGGCTAACTTGTTAACCAGAAATACAGTGGCTACTGTGATTGAGGAGGCCAGAGCCTCTCACTCACTTCATCATCAATACGCTACTGCTTTAAGATATCAATTCCACATTCCCAGAGAGACTGCTCGAGAAATTGTGCGTTCTTGCTTATATTGCCCCACTGTTTATAATAGTCTACCTATGGGAGTTAATCCTCGCGGTCTCAAACCCAACGTACTCTGCAAATGGATGTAACTCATGTCTCTTCATTTGGAAAACTCCTTTGTTCTTTAACTGTAGACACCTTTTCTCATGTTATTATTGCAACTGCTCGTACAGGGGAAGCAATTAAAGATGTAATACAACATCTCTTTACTTGTTTTTCATATTTGGGCCTACCAAAAGCTTTGAAAACTGACAATGCTCCTGCTTATACTTCTAAGTCTTTTCAGGAATTTTGTATAAAGTTTCAAATTAAACATAATACAGGCATCCCTTATAATCCCCAGGGACAAGCCATTGTGGAAAGAGCACATCAAACATTAAAAATACAAATTCAAAAACTAAAAGAAGGGGAGTTTAAGTATAGCTGTCCCCATCAAATCTTGCAACATGCTCTTTTCGTAATAAATATTCTAAATACTGATCTGGCTGGAACTACTGCAATGCTTCGTCATTGGTGCCTGGAGCAATTAAATGCAAAACCGTTAGTCAAATGGAAGGACCTTCTCTCAGGACAATGGAAGGGTCCTGACCCCGTATTAACTAGCGGTCGAGGATGTGCTTGTATTTTTCCACAGGATGCAGATTCTCCAATTTAGATCCAAGACAGGTTGATTCGCCATGTTGCAGACCCCCAGACATCCAGTTCCCCCATTGCTTCGATCACAAAAGAGGAGCCCGCCGGAAGGGGAGGCAAGATAAACATCGAGATCCCGGCAAGACTGACGGGGCTGCTGCAGTGCGAACTCCAACCAGAAAATAATTCTACTTATTCTGCTTTGGCTTGTCTACCCTCTCCTTATGTTTTTCTCTTTACCAATGATTCTGGAAAACTTAATGTACATGTGACTTTCACTGGTGGACCCAATGTAGTGACTTGTGAACAATGCATGCTCTCATCTTGTTTAAACCCTCAATATAATGTTTGCTCCTTTGTAGTGTTACAACGTCCACCTTATCTTATGATGTAACCACTTATTGATATGTTAACTATAGTCTTGCTGTGTTACAACAACTACAAGATTTAATGTGATCACGACGATCTGTGGGCTTACTTATTTTAGGAATATCAGCTTTAATAGCAGCAATTGCTTCTGTTACTGTGGCAGCAATATCATTGACTCAACAAGTGCATACTGCCCAATATGTTGATACCATGTCTAAAAATGTTTCTTTAACTCTAGCAACACAGAAAGTTATAGATAGAAAATTGGAGATGAGAGTAGAGGCCTTAAAAGAGGCAATAATGCATATTGGGACTGAGTTACAGGCTTTAAAAGTGAAAATGGCTCTGTCTTGCCACGCTGATTACTGGTGGATATGCGTGACATCTTTAAAGGTAAACGAGACAGATTATAAATGAAAAAAATTACAAATCATATTTCAGGTGTTTGGAACAGCTCTGACATTGGCTTAGGGAAACTTCATAATCAAATACAGGCCCTGGAACACTGTCGACTGGATTTTACCACCGCTGGAGCAGCTAATGACTTACTTCACACCTTCTCTAACTTTACTTCTGGAAAAAACATTCTGTCTAATATCTTTAGTTCTAATTTTGCTTCTCATAATCATTCTTCCTTGTATTGTCAGGATTCTTCGGCAGAGCATTCAAAAGCTCGAGACTGAGCTGACTCTGGCTGTTTTAAGAAATAAAAAAGGGGGAGATGTGGGGAGCGAGCTCCGCCTCTGGCAAAGGTCATGAGGAAGGAGGCTTGGCATACGCAAAGGCGGGATCAAGCCTCAGGAGTCTCCCTGGAAATTCTCGAGCAATCTACCCCCAAAACCAGAGTCTGCCTACTTTCTGCTTTGTGCTTTCACCTACACCTCTGACTTTACGGGGGGCTGTCCCCCACGACCTCTCTGAAAAAAGAGTTAGCTTACAGCTCCAGTTAATAATTCCTGGGTGTGACAGTGTTTAACCTACAAACTCCTTTGGAAATCCTCTAGCCTGCCTGAATAGGTTTTTCCGGCCACATGTGATTGTTCAGAGCCTCCCAACTGTGAGAGGCAGGAGATGTTCTAAACTGTCTAAACACAGATTCTTTTGAGTAGTTAAAAGATTGATTAGAAATTGTATTGGTGAAGGGATTTTCACTTGTTGGGCCAATGTTTGCTGCTAAGTTTCCATATCCCTTACCTGCTGTGTCCCTGGCAGTGTATTGATTAATATAGTTGGTGTAAGTAGTAGCTTTAATGTTTGTAACCTGGGACCCTTGAGTTAATTCTTTTTCTTGTTATAGCCCACCACACCTTTGCTCTGTAGGAATGCAACTTTATCTAATGCTTTTTGGAGGCTGGCGCCTGACTTGAGAATTATCACCTTTAGAGAAAAAGGCCTCCGGGCCAGAAGATGATGCAAATCACCTAAACTTTTGCATATGATATGTTTGCAGGAAGAAAGCCTGGCTTACTGCATGACTCTACCCCTTCCCCCATTATCCTCTATGCATAACTTAAGGTATAAAAACTACTTTGGAAAATAAAGTGCGGGCCTTGTTCACCGAAACTTGGTCTCACCATGTCGTTCTTTCTCTTACCTTCTGGCTGAATTATTCAGCCTCTTTTCTCCACTGAATTTCCTCACTGAGCTATCCTTATTTCAGCCTCTTTTCTCCACTGAATTTTCCTACTGAGCTATCCTCATTCTATTACTCTTTATATCCTTAATTAATGTTTAATTAAGCAATTGTTTCCTGATCTTCGCCGACGCCGTCCCCGCTTCGAATTCCCTGGATCAGCCGGGACTGGTCCCCGGCAGACGTCCAGATCTGCTCAAAAGATGGAAATTCCAGAGGCAGGTTGGAGGTTCCTGACTGCCCTTTGCCAGCATTGCAAAGACATTCCTAGATTCTAGCGTTATTTTCCATGAAGCAGCAGGCTTCGAGAATATGTCAGACTTGAGTGGCGACTTACGGACCTCAGCTCAGCTATTGCCTTTCCATTAAAACTAGGACAAGGGCTTACTTGGTGAAGGGTAAGGGTCTGCTTCTTTCCAGACTGCCAAGGACTACAGAAATAAGGCCTCTGTCAAGGCGAGGGAAGCATAATCGGATGGATTCTCAAGCAGGTGCTTTGCCACAAAGCATCAGCACCCGACAGAGAGAATCAGGCTCCCTGTGCCCCTATGTTGGGTGTGTAGCTTCACACACAGGGGTGTCCCTATAGGAACCAAGAATGTTCCTGAGAGATGAGGTTCACTAGAGCTCTGCTACAGAGCAAAGACCTGTCCATGTGGTTTTCCCTCCCCCTGTGAGTTGGGTCCCCTTAGTCCGACCCAGCTCCGGGGCAACAGCCCCTGAGAAAAGATCTCCAGGAACCGCTTTTCGCCCAGGTTGGCAAAAGCAGTTCACAGTCGGAAGGCAAGCGAACCTCCTGCAGGGAAAAAGAGGCCTTACTGTCCCTGGACGAGCAGGCTGCCAGAGTGTGTGAAACCTGCCTTGTGCCTTAGTGGCCTCAGCTCTGCCATTTCATGTTAATCCGAACTAGGACCCGGGACTATTTGGAGAAGGGTTTGGGTGCGGATTTCTAAATATGCCGAGGGCTACAGCTATGAGACCTCTGTCACAGGTAAGGAAGAGCATTGTATGGATACTCAAGCTGCTGTTTCAAGGACAGGTTCAAAACTTCACAGAGAGAATCAGGCTCTCTGTGCCCCTATGTTTGGTACACAGCTTCATCACAGGGGTGTCTCCGTAGGAATCAAGAAGTTTCCTGACAGAGTGAGGTTCACTAGAGCTCTCCTAGAGAGCAAAGACTTGTCCATGTTGTTTTCCTTTCCCTGTGTGTTTGGGTCTCCGGGCTCGGCCCCAGCTCCTTGGAAACAGCCCCTGAGCAAAGATCTCCAAGAACCACATATCCCCCAGGCTGGGAAATGGAGTTCGCAGGCGGCAGGACAAGCAAGCCTCCTTCGGGCAAGAAGAGGCAGCCAACCGGCCTGTGTTTGTAAGCCTCTGTTTGCAAGGAATGGGTTAGCTTCTCCTAAAGGAGACCTCCAGATCTGCTCAGAAGTCGGTAATTCCAGAGGCAGTGTGCAGGGTGCTGACTGCCCTTGGCCAACCTTGCAAAGACATTCCTAGATTCTAGCGTTATTTTCCATGAAGGAGTAGGCTTCCGGAATATGTGAGACTTGACTGGCGCCTTACCGGCCTCAGCTCAGCTATTGCCTTCCCACTGAAACTAGGACGAGGGCCTACTTTATGTAGGGTAAGGGTCTTCTTCTTTCCAAACTGCCAAGGGCTACAGCAATGAGACCTGTATCAAGGCATGGAAAGCCTCTGTGGGTGGATTCTGAAGCAGGTGCTTTGCCACAAAGTATCAGCACCCCACGGAGAGAATCAGGCTCCCTGTGCCCGTAGGTTGGGTTGTGTACCTTCACACACAGGGGTGTCTCTATAGGAGCCAAGAATATTCCTGAGAGATGAGGTTCACTAGAGCTCTCCTACAGAGCATAGACCTGTACATGCCGTTTTGCCTTCCCCTGTGAGTTGGGTCCCCGAGGTCCGATCCAGCTCCGGGGAAACAGCCCCTGCGAAAAGGTCTCCAGGAACTGATTTTCGTCCAGGCTGGGAAATGAAGTTCACAGGAGGGAAGGCAAGCGGGCCTCCTGCAGGGAAGAAGAGGCCTTACTGTCCCTGGAGGAGCAGGCTGCCAGAGTGTGTGACACCAGAGTGGTGCCTTACTAGCCCAAGCTCAGCCATTGCATGTTCCTCCGAACTAGGACCCAGGCCTACTTGGAGAAGGGTTTGGGTGTGGATTTCTACAAACTGCCAAGGGCTACAGCAATGAGAACTCTCTCAGTGGTAAGGAAGATCATTGTATGGATTCTCCAGCTGTTTTCTGAACGACAGTGTCAAAACTGCACAGAGAGATTCAGGCTCTCTGTGCCCCCATGTTCGGTACGCAGCTTCACACACAGAGGTATCCAGTAGAAGCCAAGACTTTCCTCACAGACTGAGGTTCACTAGAGCTCTCCTACAAAGCAAAGACCTGTCCATGTGGTTTTGCCTTCCCCTCTGCGTGTGGATCTCCGGGCTCGGCCCCAGCTCCGTTGAAATAGCCCCTGAAAAAAGATCTCCAAGAACCGCTTTTCCCCCAGGCGGGAAGCGGAGTTCGAAGAAAGCGGAACAAGCAAGCCTCCTTAGGGCAAGTAGAGGCAGTCAACCGGCCTGTGTTTGAAAGCCTCTATTTGGAAGGAATGTGTTAGCTTCTCCAAAAGAAGACGTCCAGATCTGCTCAAAAGACGGAAATTCCAGAGGTAGGTTGGAGGTACCTGACTGCCCTTTGCCAGCCTTACAAAGACATTCCTAGATTCTAGCGTTATTTTCCATGAAGGAGTAGGCTTTGGGATCATTTCAGACTTGAGTGGCACCTTATCGGCCTCAGCTCAGCTATTGCCTTTCCATTCAAATTAGGACAAGGGCCTACTTGGAGAAGGGTTTGGGTGCGGATTTCTACAAAATGCCAAGGGCTACCGCAATGAGAACGCTCTCAGCGGTAAGGGAGAGCATTGTATGGATTCTCAAGCTGTTTTCTGAACGACAGCTCCAAAGCTGCACAGAGAGAATCAGGCTCTCTGGGCCCCTATGTTGGGTACGCAGCTTCACACACAGAGGAGTCTCTATAGGAACCAAGAATGTTCCTGAGAGATGAGGTTCACTAGAATTCAGCTGCAGAGCATAGACTTGTCCATGTTTTGTCTTCCCGTGTGAGTTGGGTCCCCGAGGTTCGCACCCGCTCCGGGGAAACAGCCCCTGAGGAAAGATCTCCAGGAACCGCTTTTCGCCCAGGTTGGGAAATGCAGTTCACGGGAGACAGGGTAAGCGAGCCTCCTGCAGGGAAACGAAATGGGCGTTCCCAGCCATAAAGGCAATCATGAGAGAAAAACTGGGAAATACCCAAACCCCACCCGCCCACATCCCCGCCAGGACCCGATACCCGACCCGCGACCCCCGTGTTCGCCCCGCCCCGGGCGCGCTCCCGGCGCGCCGCCCACCTTCACCACGGGCTCCCGGTGAGCCCCGCCCCCACGCCCGGTTCCAGGAGAGCCTCTGGGACCTCGCTCCCGCCGCCCGGTGAAACGGGAGGACAATCCATCCAGCCCACAGAGGCAATCCAAGCTGTCTAGAATTCAGGGATCCAACGAGGACTACGGAAAGGAAAGATGACCTGACCTAGGAGGGCCATGATATTCTATAGAACCGGACAAAGTTGGTTTCCAAGGAAACTGGATTCCTTGGAACCCGGAAAGCGGGTTCTTTTCATATGCAATTCCAAACCATGAGCTCCTTCCCAAAGCCTGCCTGGCCGCCAGCCCCACCCCCCACTCCCCAGAAAAAACGGCTCAAAGAAATCTTTTCCATCTCAGGCGGAAAACTGGAAGATGTCTTGTCTTGTCTGTCTGGATTGATGTCTGTGTCAGTGTGAGCCTTGTGATTTTTGATAATAGTGCTCAAGTTCTGAGTTCTTATTTCAATGGTCTCAAGACAAGGCAGCCCTTGCAAACCCAACTGCTTCCAATACAAGAAAACTTTGACCTCAGGGAATGTCAGAGTCCCGTGAACTGGGAACTAGTCAATACGAAATATCTAGTAGTTTTGTTTTGGCTCCTCTACTGTAGACATGTCTAAGAGTCATCAACATGAAGCACAAAATGTTCACAGTGCCTCGGTTTGTTCTAAGGTAAAAATTGCTATATCGTTCTATCTGTCACAAGCTTGTCAACAAGAAAGTACCTCGAAAGAACAGGAACAAAACGAAAAATTAAATGTGATATGAGCTTTTAGATAAACTATGAACACTAATTACACTCGAAAATATCTGCCTATGAGAGTCTTGATTGAAGGCAGAGGAGAAGGGGACGACAGAGGCTAAGATGGTTGGATGGCATCACTGATTCGATGGACATGAGTTTGAGCAAGCCCCTGGAGTTGGTGATGGACACGGAAGCCCAGCGTCCTGCAGGCCACGGGGTCCCAAAGAGTCAGACACGACTGAGCCACTGAACTGAACTGAACATACAATCGTTTCTCCAGGTGTTTTGGTTACCCGAGTTTCTATCCTGTGCTAAACTAAGTGACGACAGTGTACTGAAGAGCTGGGTCATTTCCAAATAAATTAAAGTTCTGAAACATTCACGCCTTGAAAGGACCTCCCTTTTACACAGAAACAAAAGAGATTTTTGACTATCCAATAAGAGTGTCTGGCACCATCCTGACATGTGAAACGTAAGAAAGCAATTTTTTTTGTTTTGTTTGGTTCTGATCTTGGGGGTGTGTGTGTGTGTGTGTGTGTGTGCGTGCGTGCGTGCGTGCGTGCGTGCGTGCGGGGGAGGGGAGGGGCGCTACTATCACTGATAGGTATGTTCACCAATCTGTCGAATGCCAATATAAAAGTCAGTTCTTGGTTGCTGAAGGGAAATGTATGACTTGGTATTAAAAGAAGGTATGTGGCATGAAATCGCATTTTCTGAAGGAAAACGACGTCGTTCTTTCTTCCAGGTGGCAGTTTCAGGATGGGAGAAGCAAAGGAATGGGTACAGAATGGGATAAGGAGGTTGTAGGGAAAGGGGACCCCCAGAAAAGAGTGTTGTGCCTAGCACAAGGTTTCTTGAGAGGTTGAACTGCCTTTGCTAATGGATTTTAAGTTTCTTTACCTCTTCCGTGATCTCTTCTAGGTTGACCTAGAACAGAAATCTTTTGTTAGCTTTGGCTAAGTGGAGAAGTATTATTGCTTCACGGTGACTTGTGTGATCCTACCTGACTGTTCTCAACCCTTTTGATATCTATGCACTGCTGCTGCTGCTGCTGCTGCGAAGTCGTTTCAGTCGTGTCCGAGTCTGTGTGACCCCATGGACGGCAGCCCACCAGGCCCCGCAGTCCCTGGGGTTCTCCAGGCAAGAACACTGGAGTGGGTTGCCATGTCCTCCTCCAATGCATGAAAGTGAAATGTGAAAGTGAAGTCGCTCAGTCGTGCCCGACTCTGAGCGACCCCATGGACTGCAGCCTACCAGGCTCTTCCGTCCAGGAGATTTTCCAGGCAAGAGTACTGGAGTGGGGTGCCATTGCCTTCTCCCATATCTATTCACAAGCCTGCCTAAATCATTGACTTCTAGCCACCTTTGGGATGCCAATGCCCACCCACCCTTACCAGGCCGCAGAGGAGAGAAAACACTTACCACAGGAGGTCCGGGTAAGGAACAAGGAACTAACAAGCTCCCACCAACCAGGATTCTGCAGAGGTCAACAAGAGGTCAGCAAGAGATGGGAGACTGCAGTCCAGAGGTCCTAGCAACTTCCAGCGAGCAGCAAAGACCCAGCATAGTCAAAACGAATTCAATGTTACCAAAAACAAATAAATAAACGGACAGAAGTTCTTGGAACACATGACTGAGGTTAGGGGTGAGGCAGTACATGTATGTGCCAGGATACTCTTAAAGTATACTCTTAACGTAGATGAGGAGAACAAGGTAGGGGGAAAACTTACTGTTTGGTTCAGGTCGCTTCTGAGCCTTTTGGGGGAACCGACCTGAAGCCAGAGTCTAGCCGAAATACACAGGCTTTGAACATCGCTGAAGACCAACATTTCCTAAGGAAAAAACGCATTGCTTAGCTCAAGGTTTGTCTGGGAAATTCTTACACATCAGGAGATGGCTCCGAGGTGGATTTCTACAAAGAACATCCATGCAAAGGACAAGCCTGCACAGCTCTGTGCACATCTGCCCCCTCCCCCCCTCACAGCCAGCAGCATTTCCAAGTGATCTCCTAAGGCCTTCGCCAAACTACAGGGGCACCTCTGGGCTTCCTGTTTCCCTCATTTTTCGGAATCTTTTCTAAAAAAAAAGAAAAACAAAAAACAAATTAAAAAAAAAAAAAAAAAAAAACCGCACATTTCTTCGTACAATGCCACAGTGGAAGGAACACAGGCCTTCAATATTAAGACCTAAATTTGCAAAAAACTTGGAGCTTGGTTTTTTGTTTTGTTTTGTTTTGTTTTGTTTGAATCAAACCACCACATCATTGAAAATTTTTACACGTTCTAATTATTCGGTTCCCAAACACCAAACTTGTACTGCACACGGTCCCCATGGAAAGGCCCCCTCAGCAGGACAGCCACAGATGCTGCCATGAAAGGGCAGCAGGGTGCCCTCCTCCCTTGTTTGCTGCCTGGGCGGCCACCGGGTTTTGAAACCCATGCACCCTACTAAGTTTCTAGGGTGCAATTCGTGGACCCTTCCCTTTCCCATCCCGGCAGGTGGTCAAGGGCCCGCTGGCCTCCAAAGTGCCAGAAGCAGGGCTGGGCCAGCCGGCCAGAGTTCAGGGTTCTGGCCCTTGGACTTGCAGCGGACACTAGGCTGCTTGGGAAAACCGCGCGGCTCTGACCTTTCAGCAAAGGGGTGGAGCGGTCAAGGCCTTGAGCCCAAAGGCGAGGCCTTTCTGCGACCGCCAGGTTGTGCCAACAGAGGGCGGACTACGTGGTTCCCTGCTCCACGCAGTCCCAGTTCCCTGACCTGTGGTCCGCACCCCTCCGCCGCGCCCACTGGATGCCGACCCTTGGGGACCCAGGAGCGCACGCAGTGGGCGTTCCCAGCCGCCACGGCGACCCCCGAGAGGACAACGGGGAAGCCCTCCCCCACCCCCGCCAGGAGCCGACCCCCGCCCCGCGCCGCCCCGCCCCTGCCATGCTCCCGGTGCCTTCCCAGCCGCAGTGGGGATCCCCGGAGCACAACTGGGACCGCCCCCCATCCCCGCCACGACCCGGTTCCCGACCCGCGCCGCCCGGCTTCGCCCCGCCCCGGGCGCGCTCCCGGCGCGCTGCCCACCTTCACCACGGGCTCCCGGTGAGCCCCGCCCCCACGCCCGGTTCCAGGAGAGCCTCTGGGACCTCGCTCCCGCCGCCCGGTGAAACGGGAGGACAATCCATCCAGCCCACAGAGGCAATCCAAGCTGTCTAGAATTCAGGGATCCAACGAGGACTACGGAAAGGAAAGATGACCTGACCTAGGAGGGCCATGATATTCTATAGAACCGGACAAAGTTGGTTTCCAAGGAAACTTGATTCCTTGGAACCCGGAAAGCGGGTTCTTTTCATATGCAATTCCAAACCATGAGCTCCTTCCCAAAGCCTGCCTGGCCGCCAGCCCCACCCCCCACTCCCCAGAAAAAACGGCTCAAAGAAATCTTTTCCATCTCAGGCGGAAAACTGGAAGATGTCTTGTCTTGTCTGTCTGGATTGATGTCTGTGTCAGTGTGAGCCTTGTGATTTTTGATAATAGTGCTCAAGTTCTGAGTTCTTATTTCAATGGTCTCAAGACAAGGCAGCCCTTGCAAACCCAACTGCTTCCAATACAAGAAAACTTTGACCTCAGGGAATGTCAGAGTCCCGTGAACTGGGAACTAGTCAATATGAAATATCTAGTAGTTTTGTTTTGGCTCCTCTACTGTAGACATGTCTAAGAGTCATCAACATGAAGCACAAAATGTTCACAGTGCCTCGGTTTGTTCTAAGGTAAAAATTGCTATATCGTTCTATCTGTCACAAGCTTGTCAACAAGAAAGTACCTCGAAAGAACAGGAACAAAACGAAAAATTAAATGTGATATGAGCTTTTAGATAAACTATGAACACTAATTACACTCGAAAATATCTGCCTATGAGAGTCTTGATTGAAGGCAGAGGAGAAGGGGACGACAGAGGCTAAGATGGTTGGATGGCATCACTGATTCGATGGACATGAGTTTGAGCAAGCCCCTGGAGTTGGTGATGGACACGGAAGCCCAGCGTCCTGCAGGCCACGGGGTCCCAAAGAGTCAGACACGACTGAGCCACTGAACTGAACTGAACATACAATCGTTTCTCCAGGTGTTTTGGTTACCCGAGTTTCTATCCTGTGCTAAACTAAGTGACGACAGTGTACTGAAGAGCTGGGTCATTTCCAAATAAATTAAAGTTCTGAAACATTCACGCCTTGAAAGGACCTCCCTTTTACACAGAAACAAAAGAGATTTTTGACTATCCAATAAGAGTGTCTGGCACCATCCTGACATGTGAAACGTAAGAAAGCAATTTTTTTTGTTTTGTTTGGTTCTGATCTTGGGGTGTGTGTGTGTGTGTGTGTGTGTGTGTGCGTGCGTGCGTGCGTGCGTGCGGGGGAGGGGAGGGGCGCTACTATCACTGATAGGTATGTTCACCAATCTGTCGAATGCCAATATAAAAGTCAGTTCTTGGTTGCTGAAGGGAAATGTATGACTTGGTATTAAAAGAAGGTATGTGGCATGAAATCGCATTTTCTGAAGGAAAACGACGTCGTTCTTTCTTCCAGGTGGCAGTTTCAGGATGGGAGAAGCAAAGGAATGGGTACAGAATGGGATAAGGAGGTTGTAGGGAAAGGGGACCCCCAGAAAAGAGTGTTGTGCCTAGCACAAGGTTTCTTGAGAGGTTGAACTGCCTTTGCTAATGGATTTTAAGTTTCTTTACCTCTTCCGTGATCTCTTCTAGGTTGACCTAGAACAGAAATCTTTTGTTAGCTTTGGCTAAGTGGAGAAGTATTGCTTCACGGTGACTTGTGTGATCCTACCTGACTGTTCTCAACCCTTTTGATATCTATGCACTGCTGCTGCTGCTGCTGCTGCTGCGAAGTCGTTTCAGTCGTGTCCGAGTCTGTGTGACCCCATGGACGGCAGCCCACCAGGCCCCGCAGTCCCTGGGGTTCTCCAGGCAAGAACACTGGAGTGGGTTGCCATGTCCTCCTCCAATGCATGAAAGTGAAATGTGAAAGTGAAGTCGCTCAGTCGTGCCCGACTCTGAGCGACCCCATGGACTGCAGCCTACCAGGCTCTTCCGTCCAGGAGATTTTCCAGGCAAGAGTACTGGAGTGGGGTGCCATTGCCTTCTCCCATATCTATTCACAAGCCTGCCTAAATCATTGACTTCTAGCCACCTTTGGGATGCCAATGCCCACCCACCCTTACCAGGCCGCAGAGGAGAGAAAACACTTACCACAGGAGGTCCGGGTAAGGAACAAGGAACTAACAAGCTCCCACCAACCAGGATTCTGCAGAGGTCAACAAGAGGTCAGCAAGAGATGGGAGACTGCAGTCCAGAGGTCCTAGCAACTTCCAGCGAGCAGCAAAGACCCAGCATAGTCAAAACGAATTCAATGTTACCAAAAACAAATAAATAAACGGACAGAAGTTCTTGGAACACATGACTGAGGTTAGGGGTGAGGCAGTACATGTATGTGCCAGGATACTCTTAAAGTATACTCTTAACGTAGATGAGGAGAACAAGGTAGGGGGAAAACTTACTGTTTGGTTCAGGTCGCTTCTGAGCCTTTTGGGGGAACCGACCTGAAGCCAGAGTCTAGCCGAAATACACAGGCTTTGAACATCGCTGAAGACCAACATTTCCTAAGGAAAAAACGCATTGCTTAGCTCAAGGTTTGTCTGGGAAATTCTTACACATCAGGAGATGGCTCCGAGGTGGATTTCTACAAAGAACATCCATGCAAAGGACAAGCCTGCACAGCTCTGTGCACATCTGCCCCCTCCCCCCCTCACAGCCAGCAGCATTTCCAAGTGATCTCCTAAGGCCTTCGCCAAACTACAGGGGCACCTCTGGGCTTCCTGTTTCCCTCATTTTTCGGAATCTTTTCTAAAAAAAAAGAAAAACAAAAAACAAATTAAAAAAAAAAAAAAAAAAAAAACCGCACATTTCTTCGTACAATGCCACAGTGGAAGGAACACAGGCCTTCAATATTAAGACCTAAATTTGCAAAAAACTTGGAGCTTGGTTTTTGTTTTGTTTTGTTTTGTTTTGTTTGTTTGAATCAAACCACCACATCATTGAAAATTTTTACACGTTCTAATTATTCGGTTCCCAAACACCAAACTTGTACTGCACACGGTCCCCATGGAAAGGCCCCCTCAGCAGGACAGCCACAGATGCTGCCATGAAAGGGCAGCAGGGTGCCCTCCTCCCTTGTTTGCTGCCTGGGCGGCCACCGGGTTTTGAAACCCATGCACCCTACTAAGTTTCTAGGGTGCAATTCGTGAACCCTTCCCTTTCCCATCCCGGCAGGTGGTCAAGGGCCCGCTGGCCTCCAAAGTGCCAGAAGCAGGGCTGGGCCAGCCGGCCAGAGTTCAGGGTTCTGGCCCTTGGACTTGCAGCGGACACTAGGCTGCTTGGGAAAACCGCGCGGCTCTGACCTTTCAGCAAAGGGGTGGAGCGGTCAAGGCCTTGAGCCCAAAGGCGAGGCCTTTCTGCGACCGCCAGGTTGTGCCAACAGAGGGCGGACTACGTGGTTCCCTGCTCCACGCAGTCCCAGTTCCCTGACCTGTGGTCCGCACCCCTCCGCCGCGCCCACTGGATGCCGACCCTTGGGGACCCAGGAGCGCACGCAGTGGGCGTTCCCAGCCGCCACGGCGACCCCCGAGAGGACAACGGGGAAGCCCTCCCCCACCCCCGCCAGGAGCCGACCCCCGCCCCGCGCCGCCCCGCCCCTGCCATGCTCCCGGTGCCTTCCCAGCCGCAGTGGGGATCCCCGGAGCACAACTGGGACCGCCCCCCATCCCCGCCACGACCCGGTTCCCGACCCGCGCCGCCCGGCTTCGCCCCGCCCCGGGCGCGCTCCCGGCGCGCTGCCCACCTTCACCACGGGCTCCCGGTGAGCCCCGCCCCCACGCCCGGTTCCAGGAGAGCCTCTGGGACCTCGCTCCCGCCGCCCGGTGAAACGGGAGGACAATCCATCCAGCCCACAGAGGCAATCCAAGCTGTCTAGAATTCAGGGATCCAACGAGGACTACGGAAAGGAAAGATGACCTGACCTAGGAGGGCCATGATATTCTATAGAACCGGACAAAGTTGGTTTCCAAGGAAACTTGATTCCTTGGAACCCGGAAAGCGGGTTCTTTTCATATGCAATTCCAAACCATGAGCTCCTTCCCAAAGCCTGCCTGGCCGCCAGCCCCACCCCCCACTCCCCAGAAAAAACGGCTCAAAGAAATCTTTTCCATCTCAGGCGGAAAACTGGAAGATGTCTTGTCTTGTCTGTCTGGATTGATGTCTGTGTCAGTGTGAGCCTTGTGATTTTTGATAATAGTGCTCAAGTTCTGAGTTCTTATTTCAATGGTCTCAAGACAAGGCAGCCCTTGCAAACCCAACTGCTTCCAATACAAGAAAACTTTGACCTCAGGGAATGTCAGAGTCCCGTGAACTGGGAACTAGTCAATATGAAATATCTAGTAGTTTTGTTTTGGCTCCTCTACTGTAGACATGTCTAAGAGTCATCAACATGAAGCACAAAATGTTCACAGTGCCTCGGTTTGTTCTAAGGTAAAAATTGCTATATCGTTCTATCTGTCACAAGCTTGTCAACAAGAAAGTACCTCGAAAGAACAGGAACAAAACGAAAAATTAAATGTGATATGAGCTTTTAGATAAACTATGAACACTAATTACACTCGAAAATATCTGCCTATGAGAGTCTTGATTGAAGGCAGAGGAGAAGGGGACGACAGAGGCTAAGATGGTTGGATGGCATCACTGATTCGATGGACATGAGTTTGAGCAAGCCCCTGGAGTTGGTGATGGACACGGAAGCCCAGCGTCCTGCAGGCCACGGGGTCCCAAAGAGTCAGACACGACTGAGCCACTGAACTGAACTGAACATACAATCGTTTCTCCAGGTGTTTTGGTTACCCGAGTTTCTATCCTGTGCTAAACTAAGTGACGACAGTGTACTGAAGAGCTGGGTCATTTCCAAATAAATTAAAGTTCTGAAACATTCACGCCTTGAAAGGACCTCCCTTTTACACAGAAACAAAAGAGATTTTTGACTATCCAATAAGAGTGTCTGGCACCATCCTGACATGTGAAACGTAAGAAAGCAATTTTTTTTGTTTTGTTTGGTTCTGATCTTGGGGGTGTGTGTGTGTGTGTGTGTGTGCGTGCGTGCGTGCGTGCGTGCGTGCGTGCGGGGGAGGGGAGGGGCGCTACTATCACTGATAGGTATGTTCACCAATCTGTCGAATGCCAATATAAAAGTCAGTTCTTGGTTGCTGAAGGGAAATGTATGACTTGGTATTAAAAGAAGGTATGTGGCATGAAATCGCATTTTCTGAAGGAAAACGACGTCGTTCTTTCTTCCAGGTGGCAGTTTCAGGATGGGAGAAGCAAAGGAATGGGTACAGAATGGGATAAGGAGGTTGTAGGGAAAGGGGACCCCCAGAAAAGAGTGTTGTGCCTAGCACAAGGTTTCTTGAGAGGTTGAACTGCCTTTGCTAATGGATTTTAAGTTTCTTTACCTCTTCCGTGATCTCTTCTAGGTTGACCTAGAACAGAAATCTTTTGTTAGCTTTGGCTAAGTGGAGAAGTATTGCTTCACGGTGACTTGTGTGATCCTACCTGACTGTTCTCAACCCTTTTGATATCTATGCACTGCTGCTGCTGCTGCTGCGAAGTCGTTTCAGTCGTGTCCGAGTCTGTGTGACCCCATGGACGGCAGCCCACCAGGCCCCGCAGTCCCTGGGGTTCTCCAGGCAAGAACACTGGAGTGGGTTGCCATGTCCTCCTCCAATGCATGAAAGTGAAATGTGAAAGTGAAGTCGCTCAGTCGTGCCCGACTCTGAGCGACCCCATGGACTGCAGCCTACCAGGCTCTTCCGTCCAGGAGATTTTCCAGGCAAGAGTACTGGAGTGGGGTGCCATTGCCTTCTCCCATATCTATTCACAAGCCTGCCTAAATCATTGACTTCTAGCCACCTTTGGGATGCCAATGCCCACCCACCCTTACCAGGCCGCAGAGGAGAGAAAACACTTACCACAGGAGGTCCGGGTAAGGAACAAGGAACTAACAAGCTCCCACCAACCAGGATTCTGCAGAGGTCAACAAGAGGTCAGCAAGAGATGGGAGACTGCAGTCCAGAGGTCCTAGCAACTTCCAGCGAGCAGCAAAGACCCAGCATAGTCAAAACGAATTCAATGTTACCAAAAACAAATAAATAAACGGACAGAAGTTCTTGGAACACATGACTGAGGTTAGGGGTGAGGCAGTACATGTATGTGCCAGGATACTCTTAAAGTATACTCTTAACGTAGATGAGGAGAACAAGGTAGGGGGAAAACTTACTGTTTGGTTCAGGTCGCTTCTGAGCCTTTTGGGGGAACCGACCTGAAGCCAGAGTCTAGCCGAAATACACAGGCTTTGAACATCGCTGAAGACCAACATTTCCTAAGGAAAAAACGCATTGCTTAGCTCAAGGTTTGTCTGGGAAATTCTTACACATCAGGAGATGGCTCCGAGGTGGATTTCTACAAAGAACATCCATGCAAAGGACAAGCCTGCACAGCTCTGTGCACATCTGCCCCCTCCCCCCCTCACAGCCAGCAGCATTTCCAAGTGATCTCCTAAGGCCTTCGCCAAACTACAGGGGCACCTCTGGGCTTCCTGTTTCCCTCATTTTTCGGAATCTTTTCTAAAAAAAAAGAAAAACAAAAAACAAATTAAAAAAAAAAAAAAAAAAAACCGCACATTTCTTCGTACAATGCCACAGTGGAAGGAACACAGGCCTTCAATATTAAGACCTAAATTTGCAAAAAACTTGGAGCTTGGTTTTTTGTTTTGTTTTGTTTTGTTTTGTTTTGTTTGAATCAAACCACCACATCATTGAAAATTTTTACACGTTCTAATTATTCGGTTCCCAAACACCAAACTTGTACTGCACACGGTCCCCATGGAAAGGCCCCCTCAGCAGGACAGCCACAGATGCTGCCATGAAAGGGCAGCAGGGTGCCCTCCTCCCTTGTTTGCTGCCTGGGCGGCCACCGGGTTTTGAAACCCATGCACCCTACTAAGTTTCTAGGGTGCAATTCGTGAACCCTTCCCTTTCCCATCCCGGCAGGTGGTCAAGGGCCCGCTGGCCTCCAAAGTGCCAGAAGCAGGGCTGGGCCAGCCGGCCAGAGTTCAGGGTTCTGGCCCTTGGACTTGCAGCGGACACTAGGCTGCTTGGGAAAACCGCGCGGCTCTGACCTTTCAGCAAAGGGGTGGAGCGGTCAAGGCCTTGAGCCCAAAGGCGAGGCCTTTCTGCGACCGCCAGGTTGTGCCAACAGAGGGCGGACTACGTGGTTCCCTGCTCCACGCAGTCCCAGTTCCCTGACCTGTGGTCCGCACCCCTCCGCCGCGCCCACTGGATGCCGACCCTTGGGGACCCAGGAGCGCACGCAGTGGGCGTTCCCAGCCGCCACGGCGACCCCCGAGAGGACAACGGGGAAGCCCTCCCCCACCCCCGCCAGGAGCCGACCCCCGCCCCGCGCCGCCCCGCCCCTGCCATGCTCCCGGTGCCTTCCCAGCCGCAGTGGGGATCCCCGGAGCACAACTGGGACCGCCCCCCATCCCCGCCACGACCCGGTTCCCGACCCGCGCCGCCCGGCTTCGCCCCGCCCCGGGCGCGCTCCCGGCGCGCTGCCCACCTTCACCACGGGCTCCCGGTGAGCCCCGCCCCCACGCCCGGTTCCAGGAGAGCCTCTGGGACCTCGCTCCCGCCGCCCGGTGAAACGGGAGGACAATCCATCCAGCCCACAGAGGCAATCCAAGCTGTCTAGAATTCAGGGATCCAACGAGGACTACGGAAAGGAAAGATGACCTGACCTAGGAGGGCCATGATATTCTATAGAACCGGACAAAGTTGGTTTCCAAGGAAACTTGATTCCTTGGAACCCGGAAAGCGGGTTCTTTTCATATGCAATTCCAAACCATGAGCTCCTTCCCAAAGCCTGCCTGGCCGCCAGCCCCACCCCCCACTCCCCAGAAAAAACGGCTCAAAGAAATCTTTTCCATCTCAGGCGGAAAACTGGAAGATGTCTTGTCTTGTCTGTCTGGATTGATGTCTGTGTCAGTGTGAGCCTTGTGATTTTTGATAATAGTGCTCAAGTTCTGAGTTCTTATTTCAATGGTCTCAAGACAAGGCAGCCCTTGCAAACCCAACTGCTTCCAATACAAGAAAACTTTGACCTCAGGGAATGTCAGAGTCCCGTGAACTGGGAACTAGTCAATATGAAATATCTAGTAGTTTTGTTTTGGCTCCTCTACTGTAGACATGTCTAAGAGTCATCAACATGAAGCACAAAATGTTCACAGTGCCTCGGTTTGTTCTAAGGTAAAAATTGCTATATCGTTCTATCTGTCACAAGCTTGTCAACAAGAAAGTACCTCGAAAGAACAGGAACAAAACGAAAAATTAAATGTGATATGAGCTTTTAGATAAACTATGAACACTAATTACACTCGAAAATATCTGCCTATGAGAGTCTTGATTGAAGGCAGAGGAGAAGGGGACGACAGAGGCTAAGATGGTTGGATGGCATCACTGATTCGATGGACATGAGTTTGAGCAAGCCCCTGGAGTTGGTGATGGACACGGAAGCCCAGCGTCCTGCAGGCCACGGGGTCCCAAAGAGTCAGACACGACTGAGCCACTGAACTGAACTGAACATACAATCGTTTCTCCAGGTGTTTTGGTTACCCGAGTTTCTATCCTGTGCTAAACTAAGTGACGACAGTGTACTGAAGAGCTGGGTCATTTCCAAATAAATTAAAGTTCTGAAACATTCACGCCTTGAAAGGACCTCCCTTTTACACAGAAACAAAAGAGATTTTTGACTATCCAATAAGAGTGTCTGGCACCATCCTGACATGTGAAACGTAAGAAAGCAATTTTTTTTGTTTTGTTTGGTTCTGATCTTGGGGGTGTGTGTGTGTGTGTGTGTGTGCGTGCGTGCGTGCGTGCGTGCGTGCGTGCGGGGGAGGGGAGGGGCGCTACTATCACTGATAGGTATGTTCACCAATCTGTCGAATGCCAATATAAAAGTCAGTTCTTGGTTGCTGAAGGGAAATGTATGACTTGGTATTAAAAGAAGGTATGTGGCATGAAATCGCATTTTCTGAAGGCAAACGACGTCGTTCTTTCTTCCAGGTGGCAGTTTCAGGATGGGAGAAGCAAAGGAATGGGTACAGAATGGGATAAGGAGGTTGTAGGGAAAGGGGACCCCCAGAAAAGAGTGTTGTGCCTAGCACAAGGTTTCTTGAGAGGTTGAACTGCCTTTGCTAATGGATTTTAAGTTTCTTTACCTCTTCCGTGATCTCTTCTAGGTTGACCTAGAACAGAAATCTTTTGTTAGCTTTGGCTAAGTGGAGAAGTATATTGCTTCACGGTGACTTGTGTGATCCTACCTGACTGTTCTCAACCCTTTTGATATCTATGCACTGCTGCTGCTGCTGCTGCGAAGTCGTTTCAGTCGTGTCCGAGTCTGTGTGACCCCATGGACGGCAGCCCACCAGGCCCCGCAGTCCCTGGGGTTCTCCAGGCAAGAACACTGGAGTGGGTTGCCATGTCCTCCTCCAATGCATGAAAGTGAAATGTGAAAGTGAAGTCGCTCAGTCGTGCCCGACTCTGAGCGACCCCATGGACTGCAGCCTACCAGGCTCTTCCGTCCAGGAGATTTTCCAGGCAAGAGTACTGGAGTGGGGTGCCATTGCCTTCTCCCATATCTATTCACAAGCCTGCCTAAATCATTGACTTCTAGCCACCTTTGGGATGCCAATGCCCACCCACCCTTACCAGGCCGCAGAGGAGAGAAAACACTTACCACAGGAGGTCCGGGTAAGGAACAAGGAACTAACAAGCTCCCACCAACCAGGATTCTGCAGAGGTCAACAAGAGGTCAGCAAGAGATGGGAGACTGCAGTCCAGAGGTCCTAGCAACTTCCAGCGAGCAGCAAAGACCCAGCATAGTCAAAACGAATTCAATGTTACCAAAAACAAATAAATAAACGGACAGAAGTTCTTGGAACACATGACTGAGGTTAGGGGTGAGGCAGTACATGTATGTGCCAGGATACTCTTAAAGTATACTCTTAACGTAGATGAGGAGAACAAGGTAGGGGGAAAACTTACTGTTTGGTTCAGGTCGCTTCTGAGCCTTTTGGGGGAACCGACCTGAAGCCAGAGTCTAGCCGAAATACACAGGCTTTGAACATCGCTGAAGACCAACATTTCCTAAGGAAAAAACGCATTGCTTAGCTCAAGGTTTGTCTGGGAAATTCTTACACATCAGGAGATGGCTCCGAGGTGGATTTCTACAAAGAACATCCATGCAAAGGACAAGCCTGCACAGCTCTGTGCACATCTGCCCCCTCCCCCCCTCACAGCCAGCAGCATTTCCAAGTGATCTCCTAAGGCCTTCGCCAAACTACAGGGGCACCTCTGGGCTTCCTGTTTCCCTCATTTTTCGGAATCTTTTCTAAAAAAAAAGAAAAACAAAAAACAAATTAAAAAAAAAAAAAAAAAAAACCGCACATTTCTTCGTACAATGCCACAGTGGAAGGAACACAGGCCTTCAATATTAAGACCTAAATTTGCAAAAAACTTGGAGCTTGGTTTTTTGTTTTGTTTTGTTTTGTTTTGTTTTGTTTGAATCAAACCACCACATCATTGAAAATTTTTACACGTTCTAATTATTCGGTTCCCAAACACCAAACTTGTACTGCACACGGTCCCCATGGAAAGGCCCCCTCAGCAGGACAGCCACAGATGCTGCCATGAAAGGGCAGCAGGGTGCCCTCCTCCCTTGTTTGCTGCCTGGGCGGCCACCGGGTTTTGAAACCCATGCACCCTACTAAGTTTCTAGGGTGCAATTCGTGAACCCTTCCCTTTCCCATCCCGGCAGGTGGTCAAGGGCCCGCTGGCCTCCAAAGTGCCAGAAGCAGGGCTGGGCCAGCCGGCCAGAGTTCAGGGTTCTGGCCCTTGGACTTGCAGCGGACACTAGGCTGCTTGGGAAAACCGCGCGGCTCTGACCTTTCAGCAAAGGGGTGGAGCGGTCAAGGCCTTGAGCCCAAAGGCGAGGCCTTTCTGCGACCGCCAGGTTGTGCCAACAGAGGGCGGACTACGTGGTTCCCTGCTCCACGCAGTCCCAGTTCCCTGACCTGTGGTCCGCACCCCTCCGCCGCGCCCACTGGATGCCGACCCTTGGGGACCCAGGAGCGCACGCAGTGGGCGTTCCCAGCCGCCACGGCGACCCCCGAGAGGACAACGGGGAAGCCCTCCCCCACCCCCGCCAGGAGCCGACCCCCGCCCCGCGCCGCCCCGCCCCTGCCATGCTCCCGGTGCCTTCCCAGCCGCAGTGGGGATCCCCGGAGCACAACTGGGACCGCCCCCCATCCCCGCCACGACCCGGTTCCCGACCCGCGCCGCCCGGCTTCGCCCCGCCCCGGGCGCGCTCCCGGCGCGCTGCCCACCTTCACCACGGGCTCCCGGTGAGCCCCGCCCCCACGCCCGGTTCCAGGAGAGCCTCTGGGACCTCGCTCCCGCCGCCCGGTGAAACGGGAGGACAATCCATCCAGCCCACAGAGGCAATCCAAGCTGTCTAGAATTCAGGGATCCAACGAGGACTACGGAAAGGAAAGATGACCTGACCTAGGAGGGCCATGATATTCTATAGAACCGGACAAAGTTGGTTTCCAAGGAAACTTGATTCCTTGGAACCCGGAAAGCGGGTTCTTTTCATATGCAATTCCAAACCATGAGCTCCTTCCCAAAGCCTGCCTGGCCGCCAGCCCCACCCCCCACTCCCCAGAAAAAACGGCTCAAAGAAATCTTTTCCATCTCAGGCGGAAAACTGGAAGATGTCTTGTCTTGTCTGTCTGGATTGATGTCTGTGTCAGTGTGAGCCTTGTGATTTTTGATAATAGTGCTCAAGTTCTGAGTTCTTATTTCAATGGTCTCAAGACAAGGCAGCCCTTGCAAACCCAACTGCTTCCAATACAAGAAAACTTTGACCTCAGGGAATGTCAGAGTCCCGTGAACTGGGAACTAGTCAATACGAAATATCTAGTAGTTTTGTTTTGGCTCCTCTACTGTAGACATGTCTAAGAGTCATCAACATGAAGCACAAAATGTTCACAGTGCCTCGGTTTGTTCTAAGGTAAAAATTGCTATATCGTTCTATCTGTCACAAGCTTGTCAACAAGAAAGTACCTCGAAAGAACAGGAACAAAACGAAAAATTAAATGTGATATGAGCTTTTAGATAAACTATGAACACTAATTACACTCGAAAATATCTGCCTATGAGAGTCTTGATTGAAGGCAGAGGAGAAGGGGACGACAGAGGCTAAGATGGTTGGATGGCATCACTGATTCGATGGACATGAGTTTGAGCAAGCCCCTGGAGTTGGTGATGGACACGGAAGCCCAGCGTCCTGCAGGCCACGGGGTCCCAAAGAGTCAGACACGACTGAGCCACTGAACTGAACTGAACATACAATCGTTTCTCCAGGTGTTTTGGTTACCCGAGTTTCTATCCTGTGCTAAACTAAGTGACGACAGTGTACTGAAGAGCTGGGTCATTTCCAAATAAATTAAAGTTCTGAAACATTCACGCCTTGAAAGGACCTCCCTTTTACACAGAAACAAAAGAGATTTTTGACTATCCAATAAGAGTGTCTGGCACCATCCTGACATGTGAAACGTAAGAAAGCAATTTTTTTTGTTTTGTTTGGTTCTGATCTTGGGGGTGTGTGTGTGTGTGTGTGTGTGCGTGCGTGCGTGCGTGCGTGCGTGCGTGCGGGGGAGGGGAGGGGCGCTACTATCACTGATAGGTATGTTCACCAATCTGTCGAATGCCAATATAAAAGTCAGTTCTTGGTTGCTGAAGGGAAATGTATGACTTGGTATTAAAAGAAGGTATGTGGCATGAAATCGCATTTTCTGAAGGCAAACGACGTCGTTCTTTCTTCCAGGTGGCAGTTTCAGGATGGGAGAAGCAAAGGAATGGGTACAGAATGGGATAAGGAGGTTGTAGGGAAAGGGGACCCCCAGAAAAGAGTGTTGTGCCTAGCACAAGGTTTCTTGAGAGGTTGAACTGCCTTTGCTAATGGATTTTAAGTTTCTTTACCTCTTCCGTGATCTCTTCTAGGTTGACCTAGAACAGAAATCTTTTGTTAGCTTTGGCTAAGTGGAGAAGTATTATTGCTTCACGGTGACTTGTGTGATCCTACCTGACTGTTCTCAACCCTTTTGATATCTATGCACTGCTGCTGCTGCTGCTGCGAAGTCGTTTCAGTCGTGTCCGAGTCTGTGTGACCCCATGGACGGCAGCCCACCAGGCCCCGCAGTCCCTGGGGTTCTCCAGGCAAGAACACTGGAGTGGGTTGCCATGTCCTCCTCCAATGCATGAAAGTGAAATGTGAAAGTGAAGTCGCTCAGTCGTGCCCGACTCTGAGCGACCCCATGGACTGCAGCCTACCAGGCTCTTCCGTCCAGGAGATTTTCCAGGCAAGAGTACTGGAGTGGGGTGCCATTGCCTTCTCCCATATCTATTCACAAGCCTGCCTAAATCATTGACTTCTAGCCACCTTTGGGATGCCAATGCCCACCCACCCTTACCAGGCCGCAGAGGAGAGAAAACACTTACCACAGGAGGTCCGGGTAAGGAACAAGGAACTAACAAGCTCCCACCAACCAGGATTCTGCAGAGGTCAACAAGAGGTCAGCAAGAGATGGGAGACTGCAGTCCAGAGGTCCTAGCAACTTCCAGCGAGCAGCAAAGACCCAGCATAGTCAAAACGAATTCAATGTTACCAAAAACAAATAAATAAACGGACAGAAGTTCTTGGAACACATGACTGAGGTTAGGGGTGAGGCAGTACATGTATGTGCCAGGATACTCTTAAAGTATACTCTTAACGTAGATGAGGAGAACAAGGTAGGGGGAAAACTTACTGTTTGGTTCAGGTCGCTTCTGAGCCTTTTGGGGGAACCGACCTGAAGCCAGAGTCTAGCCGAAATACACAGGCTTTGAACATCGCTGAAGACCAACATTTCCTAAGGAAAAAACGCATTGCTTAGCTCAAGGTTTGTCTGGGAAATTCTTACACATCAGGAGATGGCTCCGAGGTGGATTTCTACAAAGAACATCCATGCAAAGGACAAGCCTGCACAGCTCTGTGCACATCTGCCCCCTCCCCCCCTCACAGCCAGCAGCATTTCCAAGTGATCTCCTAAGGCCTTCGCCAAACTACAGGGGCACCTCTGGGCTTCCTGTTTCCCTCATTTTTCGGAATCTTTTCTAAAAAAAAAGAAAAACAAAAAACAAATTAAAAAAAAAAAAAAAAAAAACCGCACATTTCTTCGTACAATGCCACAGTGGAAGGAACACAGGCCTTCAATATTAAGACCTAAATTTGCAAAAAACTTGGAGCTTGGTTTTTTGTTTTGTTTTGTTTTGTTTTGTTTTGTTTGAATCAAACCACCACATCATTGAAAATTTTTACACGTTCTAATTATTCGGTTCCCAAACACCAAACTTGTACTGCACACGGTCCCCATGGAAAGGCCCCCTCAGCAGGACAGCCACAGATGCTGCCATGAAAGGGCAGCAGGGTGCCCTCCTCCCTTGTTTGCTGCCTGGGCGGCCACCGGGTTTTGAAACCCATGCACCCTACTAAGTTTCTAGGGTGCAATTCGTGAACCCTTCCCTTTCCCATCCCGGCAGGTGGTCAAGGGCCCGCTGGCCTCCAAAGTGCCAGAAGCAGGGCTGGGCCAGCCGGCCAGAGTTCAGGGTTCTGGCCCTTGGACTTGCAGCGGACACTAGGCTGCTTGGGAAAACCGCGCGGCTCTGACCTTTCAGCAAAGGGGTGGAGCGGTCAAGGCCTTGAGCCCAAAGGCGAGGCCTTTCTGCGACCGCCAGGTTGTGCCAACAGAGGGCGGACTACGTGGTTCCCTGCTCCACGCAGTCCCAGTTCCCTGACCTGTGGTCCGCACCCCTCCGCCGCGCCCACTGGATGCCGACCCTTGGGGACCCAGGAGCGCACGCAGTGGGCGTTCCCAGCCGCCACGGCGACCCCCGAGAGGACAACGGGGAAGCCCTCCCCCACCCCCGCCAGGAGCCGACCCCCGCCCCGCGCCGCCCCGCCCCTGCCATGCTCCCGGTGCCTTCCCAGCCGCAGTGGGGATCCCCGGAGCACAACTGGGACCGCCCCCCATCCCCGCCACGACCCGGTTCCCGACCCGCGCCGCCCGGCTTCGCCCCGCCCCGGGCGCGCTCCCGGCGCGCTGCCCACCTTCACCACGGGCTCCCGGTGAGCCCCGCCCCCACGCCCGGTTCCAGGAGAGCCTCTGGGACCTCGCTCCCGCCGCCCGGTGAAACGGGAGGACAATCCATCCAGCCCACAGAGGCAATCCAAGCTGTCTAGAATTCAGGGATCCAACGAGGACTACGGAAAGGAAAGATGACCTGACCTAGGAGGGCCATGATATTCTATAGAACCGGACAAAGTTGGTTTCCAAGGAAACTTGATTCCTTGGAACCCGGAAAGCGGGTTCTTTTCATATGCAATTCCAAACCATGAGCTCCTTCCCAAAGCCTGCCTGGCCGCCAGCCCCACCCCCCACTCCCCAGAAAAAACGGCTCAAAGAAATCTTTTCCATCTCAGGCGGAAAACTGGAAGATGTCTTGTCTTGTCTGTCTGGATTGATGTCTGTGTCAGTGTGAGCCTTGTGATTTTTGATAATAGTGCTCAAGTTCTGAGTTCTTATTTCAATGGTCTCAAGACAAGGCAGCCCTTGCAAACCCAACTGCTTCCAATACAAGAAAACTTTGACCTCAGGGAATGTCAGAGTCCCGTGAACTGGGAACTAGTCAATACGAAATATCTAGTAGTTTTGTTTTGGCTCCTCTACTGTAGACATGTCTAAGAGTCATCAACATGAAGCACAAAATGTTCACAGTGCCTCGGTTTGTTCTAAGGTAAAAATTGCTATATCGTTCTATCTGTCACAAGCTTGTCAACAAGAAAGTACCTCGAAAGAACAGGAACAAAACGAAAAATTAAATGTGATATGAGCTTTTAGATAAACTATGAACACTAATTACACTCGAAAATATCTGCCTATGAGAGTCTTGATTGAAGGCAGAGGAGAAGGGGACGACAGAGGCTAAGATGGTTGGATGGCATCACTGATTCGATGGACATGAGTTTGAGCAAGCCCCTGGAGTTGGTGATGGACACGGAAGCCCAGCGTCCTGCAGGCCACGGGGTCCCAAAGAGTCAGACACGACTGAGCCACTGAACTGAACTGAACATACAATCGTTTCTCCAGGTGTTTTGGTTACCCGAGTTTCTATCCTGTGCTAAACTAAGTGACGACAGTGTACTGAAGAGCTGGGTCATTTCCAAATAAATTAAAGTTCTGAAACATTCACGCCTTGAAAGGACCTCCCTTTTACACAGAAACAAAAGAGATTTTTGACTATCCAATAAGAGTGTCTGGCACCATCCTGACATGTGAAACGTAAGAAAGCAATTTTTTTTGTTTTGTTTGGTTCTGATCTTGGGGGTGTGTGTGTGTGTGTGTGTGCGTGCGTGCGTGCGTGCGTGCGTGCGTGCGGGGGAGGGGAGGGGCGCTACTATCACTGATAGGTATGTTCACCAATCTGTCGAATGCCAATATAAAAGTCAGTTCTTGGTTGCTGAAGGGAAATGTATGACTTGGTATTAAAAGAAGGTATGTGGCATGAAATCGCATTTTCTGAAGGCAAACGACGTCGTTCTTTCTTCCAGGTGGCAGTTTCAGGATGGGAGAAGCAAAGGAATGGGTACAGAATGGGATAAGGAGGTTGTAGGGAAAGGGGACCCCCAGAAAAGAGTGTTGTGCCTAGCACAAGGTTTCTTGAGAGGTTGAACTGCCTTTGCTAATGGATTTTAAGTTTCTTTACCTCTTCCGTGATCTCTTCTAGGTTGACCTAGAACAGAAATCTTTTGTTAGCTTTGGCTAAGTGGAGAAGTATTATTGCTTCACGGTGACTTGTGTGATCCTACCTGACTGTTCTCAACCCTTTTGATATCTATGCACTGCTGCTGCTGCTGCTGCGAAGTCGTTTCAGTCGTGTCCGAGTCTGTGTGACCCCATGGACGGCAGCCCACCAGGCCCCGCAGTCCCTGGGGTTCTCCAGGCAAGAACACTGGAGTGGGTTGCCATGTCCTCCTCCAATGCATGAAAGTGAAATGTGAAAGTGAAGTCGCTCAGTCGTGCCCGACTCTGAGCGACCCCATGGACTGCAGCCTACCAGGCTCTTCCGTCCAGGAGATTTTCCAGGCAAGAGTACTGGAGTGGGGTGCCATTGCCTTCTCCCATATCTATTCACAAGCCTGCCTAAATCATTGACTTCTAGCCACCTTTGGGATGCCAATGCCCACCCACCCTTACCAGGCCGCAGAGGAGAGAAAACACTTACCACAGGAGGTCCGGGTAAGGAACAAGGAACTAACAAGCTCCCACCAACCAGGATTCTGCAGAGGTCAACAAGAGGTCAGCAAGAGATGGGAGACTGCAGTCCAGAGGTCCTAGCAACTTCCAGCGAGCAGCAAAGACCCAGCATAGTCAAAACGAATTCAATGTTACCAAAAACAAATAAATAAACGGACAGAAGTTCTTGGAACACATGACTGAGGTTAGGGGTGAGGCAGTACATGTATGTGCCAGGATACTCTTAAAGTATACTCTTAACGTAGATGAGGAGAACAAGGTAGGGGGAAAACTTACTGTTTGGTTCAGGTCGCTTCTGAGCCTTTTGGGGGAACCGACCTGAAGCCAGAGTCTAGCCGAAATACACAGGCTTTGAACATCGCTGAAGACCAACATTTCCTAAGGAAAAAACGCATTGCTTAGCTCAAGGTTTGTCTGGGAAATTCTTACACATCAGGAGATGGCTCCGAGGTGGATTTCTACAAAGAACATCCATGCAAAGGACAAGCCTGCACAGCTCTGTGCACATCTGCCCCCTCCCCCCCTCACAGCCAGCAGCATTTCCAAGTGATCTCCTAAGGCCTTCGCCAAACTACAGGGGCACCTCTGGGCTTCCTGTTTCCCTCATTTTTCGGAATCTTTTCTAAAAAAAAAGAAAAACAAAAAACAAATTAAAAAAAAAAAAAAAAAAAAACCGCACATTTCTTCGTACAATGCCACAGTGGAAGGAACACAGGCCTTCAATATTAAGACCTAAATTTGCAAAAAACTTGGAGCTTGGTTTTTTGTTTTGTTTTGTTTTGTTTTGTTTTGTTTGAATCAAACCACCACATCATTGAAAATTTTTACACGTTCTAATTATTCGGTTCCCAAACACCAAACTTGTACTGCACACGGTCCCCATGGAAAGGCCCCCTCAGCAGGACAGCCACAGATGCTGCCATGAAAGGGCAGCAGGGTGCCCTCCTCCCTTGTTTGCTGCCTGGGCGGCCACCGGGTTTTGAAACCCATGCACCCTACTAAGTTTCTAGGGTGCAATTCGTGAACCCTTCCCTTTCCCATCCCGGCAGGTGGTCAAGGGCCCGCTGGCCTCCAAAGTGCCAGAAGCAGGGCTGGGCCAGCCGGCCAGAGTTCAGGGTTCTGGCCCTTGGACTTGCAGCGGACACTAGGCTGCTTGGGAAAACCGCGCGGCTCTGACCTTTCAGCAAAGGGGTGGAGCGGTCAAGGCCTTGAGCCCAAAGGCGAGGCCTTTCTGCGACCGCCAGGTTGTGCCAACAGAGGGCGGACTACGTGGTTCCCTGCTCCACGCAGTCCCAGTTCCCTGACCTGTGGTCCGCACCCCTCCGCCGCGCCCACTGGATGCCGACCCTTGGGGACCCAGGAGCGCACGCAGTGGGCGTTCCCAGCCGCCACGGCGACCCCCGAGAGGACAACGGGGAAGCCCTCCCCCACCCCCGCCAGGAGCCGACCCCCGCCCCGCGCCGCCCCGCCCCTGCCATGCTCCCGGTGCCTTCCCAGCCGCAGTGGGGATCCCCGGAGCACAACTGGGACCGCCCCCCATCCCCGCCACGACCCGGTTCCCGACCCGCGCCGCCCGGCTTCGCCCCGCCCCGGGCGCGCTCCCGGCGCGCTGCCCACCTTCACCACGGGCTCCCGGTGAGCCCCGCCCCCACGCCCGGTTCCAGGAGAGCCTCTGGGACCTCGCTCCCGCCGCCCGGTGAAACGGGAGGACAATCCATCCAGCCCACAGAGGCAATCCAAGCTGTCTAGAATTCAGGGATCCAACGAGGACTACGGAAAGGAAAGATGACCTGACCTAGGAGGGCCATGATATTCTATAGAACCGGACAAAGTTGGTTTCCAAGGAAACTTGATTCCTTGGAACCCGGAAAGCGGGTTCTTTTCATATGCAATTCCAAACCATGAGCTCCTTCCCAAAGCCTGCCTGGCCGCCAGCCCCACCCCCCACTCCCCAGAAAAAACGGCTCAAAGAAATCTTTTCCATCTCAGGCGGAAAACTGGAAGATGTCTTGTCTTGTCTGTCTGGATTGATGTCTGTGTCAGTGTGAGCCTTGTGATTTTTGATAATAGTGCTCAAGTTCTGAGTTCTTATTTCAATGGTCTCAAGACAAGGCAGCCCTTGCAAACCCAACTGCTTCCAATACAAGAAAACTTTGACCTCAGGGAATGTCAGAGTCCCGTGAACTGGGAACTAGTCAATACGAAATATCTAGTAGTTTTGTTTTGGCTCCTCTACTGTAGACATGTCTAAGAGTCATCAACATGAAGCACAAAATGTTCACAGTGCCTCGGTTTGTTCTAAGGTAAAAATTGCTATATCGTTCTATCTGTCACAAGCTTGTCAACAAGAAAGTACCTCGAAAGAACAGGAACAAAACGAAAAATTAAATGTGATATGAGCTTTTAGATAAACTATGAACACTAATTACACTCGAAAATATCTGCCTATGAGAGTCTTGATTGAAGGCAGAGGAGAAGGGGACGACAGAGGCTAAGATGGTTGGATGGCATCACTGATTCGATGGACATGAGTTTGAGCAAGCCCCTGGAGTTGGTGATGGACACGGAAGCCCAGCGTCCTGCAGGCCACGGGGTCCCAAAGAGTCAGACACGACTGAGCCACTGAACTGAACTGAACATACAATCGTTTCTCCAGGTGTTTTGGTTACCCGAGTTTCTATCCTGTGCTAAACTAAGTGACGACAGTGTACTGAAGAGCTGGGTCATTTCCAAATAAATTAAAGTTCTGAAACATTCACGCCTTGAAAGGACCTCCCTTTTACACAGAAACAAAAGAGATTTTTGACTATCCAATAAGAGTGTCTGGCACCATCCTGACATGTGAAACGTAAGAAAGCAATTTTTTTTGTTTTGTTTGGTTCTGATCTTGGGGGTGTGTGTGTGTGTGTGTGTGCGTGCGTGCGTGCGTGCGTGCGTGCGTGCGGGGGAGGGGAGGGGCGCTACTATCACTGATAGGTATGTTCACCAATCTGTCGAATGCCAATATAAAAGTCAGTTCTTGGTTGCTGAAGGGAAATGTATGACTTGGTATTAAAAGAAGGTATGTGGCATGAAATCGCATTTTCTGAAGGCAAACGACGTCGTTCTTTCTTCCAGGTGGCAGTTTCAGGATGGGAGAAGCAAAGGAATGGGTACAGAATGGGATAAGGAGGTTGTAGGGAAAGGGGACCCCCAGAAAAGAGTGTTGTGCCTAGCACAAGGTTTCTTGAGAGGTTGAACTGCCTTTGCTAATGGATTTTAAGTTTCTTTACCTCTTCCGTGATCTCTTCTAGGTTGACCTAGAACAGAAATCTTTTGTTAGCTTTGGCTAAGTGGAGAAGTATTATTGCTTCACGGTGACTTGTGTGATCCTACCTGACTGTTCTCAACCCTTTTGATATCTATGCACTGCTGCTGCTGCTGCTGCGAAGTCGTTTCAGTCGTGTCCGAGTCTGTGTGACCCCATGGACGGCAGCCCACCAGGCCCCGCAGTCCCTGGGGTTCTCCAGGCAAGAACACTGGAGTGGGTTGCCATGTCCTCCTCCAATGCATGAAAGTGAAATGTGAAAGTGAAGTCGCTCAGTCGTGCCCGACTCTGAGCGACCCCATGGACTGCAGCCTACCAGGCTCTTCCGTCCAGGAGATTTTCCAGGCAAGAGTACTGGAGTGGGGTGCCATTGCCTTCTCCCATATCTATTCACAAGCCTGCCTAAATCATTGACTTCTAGCCACCTTTGGGATGCCAATGCCCACCCACCCTTACCAGGCCGCAGAGGAGAGAAAACACTTACCACAGGAGGTCCGGGTAAGGAACAAGGAACTAACAAGCTCCCACCAACCAGGATTCTGCAGAGGTCAACAAGAGGTCAGCAAGAGATGGGAGACTGCAGTCCAGAGGTCCTAGCAACTTCCAGCGAGCAGCAAAGACCCAGCATAGTCAAAACGAATTCAATGTTACCAAAAACAAATAAATAAACGGACAGAAGTTCTTGGAACACATGACTGAGGTTAGGGGTGAGGCAGTACATGTATGTGCCAGGATACTCTTAAAGTATACTCTTAACGTAGATGAGGAGAACAAGGTAGGGGGAAAACTTACTGTTTGGTTCAGGTCGCTTCTGAGCCTTTTGGGGGAACCGACCTGAAGCCAGAGTCTAGCCGAAATACACAGGCTTTGAACATCGCTGAAGACCAACATTTCCTAAGGAAAAAACGCATTGCTTAGCTCAAGGTTTGTCTGGGAAATTCTTACACATCAGGAGATGGCTCCGAGGTGGATTTCTACAAAGAACATCCATGCAAAGGACAAGCCTGCACAGCTCTGTGCACATCTGCCCCCTCCCCCCCTCACAGCCAGCAGCATTTCCAAGTGATCTCCTAAGGCCTTCGCCAAACTACAGGGGCACCTCTGGGCTTCCTGTTTCCCTCATTTTTCGGAATCTTTTCTAAAAAAAAAGAAAAACAAAAAACAAATTAAAAAAAAAAAAAAAAAAAACCGCACATTTCTTCGTACAATGCCACAGTGGAAGGAACACAGGCCTTCAATATTAAGACCTAAATTTGCAAAAAACTTGGAGCTTGGTTTTTTGTTTTGTTTTGTTTTGTTTTGTTTTGTTTGAATCAAACCACCACATCATTGAAAATTTTTACACGTTCTAATTATTCGGTTCCCAAACACCAAACTTGTACTGCACACGGTCCCCATGGAAAGGCCCCCTCAGCAGGACAGCCACAGATGCTGCCATGAAAGGGCAGCAGGGTGCCCTCCTCCCTTGTTTGCTGCCTGGGCGGCCACCGGGTTTTGAAACCCATGCACCCTACTAAGTTTCTAGGGTGCAATTCGTGAACCCTTCCCTTTCCCATCCCGGCAGGTGGTCAAGGGCCCGCTGGCCTCCAAAGTGCCAGAAGCAGGGCTGGGCCAGCCGGCCAGAGTTCAGGGTTCTGGCCCTTGGACTTGCAGCGGACACTAGGCTGCTTGGGAAAACCGCGCGGCTCTGACCTTTCAGCAAAGGGGTGGAGCGGTCAAGGCCTTGAGCCCAAAGGCGAGGCCTTTCTGCGACCGCCAGGTTGTGCCAACAGAGGGCGGACTACGTGGTTCCCTGCTCCACGCAGTCCCAGTTCCCTGACCTGTGGTCCGCACCCCTCCGCCGCGCCCACTGGATGCCGACCCTTGGGGACCCAGGAGCGCACGCAGTGGGCGTTCCCAGCCGCCACGGCGACCCCCGAGAGGACAACGGGGAAGCCCTCCCCCACCCCCGCCAGGAGCCGACCCCCGCCCCGCGCCGCCCCGCCCCTGCCATGCTCCCGGTGCCTTCCCAGCCGCAGTGGGGATCCCCGGAGCACAACTGGGACCGCCCCCCATCCCCGCCACGACCCGGTTCCCGACCCGCGCCGCCCGGCTTCGCCCCGCCCCGGGCGCGCTCCCGGCGCGCTGCCCACCTTCACCACGGGCTCCCGGTGAGCCCCGCCCCCACGCCCGGTTCCAGGAGAGCCTCTGGGACCTCGCTCCCGCCGCCCGGTGAAACGGGAGGACAATCCATCCAGCCCACAGAGGCAATCCAAGCTGTCTAGAATTCAGGGATCCAACGAGGACTACGGAAAGGAAAGATGACCTGACCTAGGAGGGCCATGATATTCTATAGAACCGGACAAAGTTGGTTTCCAAGGAAACTTGATTCCTTGGAACCCGGAAAGCGGGTTCTTTTCATATGCAATTCCAAACCATGAGCTCCTTCCCAAAGCCTGCCTGGCCGCCAGCCCCACCCCCCACTCCCCAGAAAAAACGGCTCAAAGAAATCTTTTCCATCTCAGGCGGAAAACTGGAAGATGTCTTGTCTTGTCTGTCTGGATTGATGTCTGTGTCAGTGTGAGCCTTGTGATTTTTGATAATAGTGCTCAAGTTCTGAGTTCTTATTTCAATGGTCTCAAGACAAGGCAGCCCTTGCAAACCCAACTGCTTCCAATACAAGAAAACTTTGACCTCAGGGAATGTCAGAGTCCCGTGAACTGGGAACTAGTCAATATGAAATATCTAGTAGTTTTGTTTTGGCTCCTCTACTGTAGACATGTCTAAGAGTCATCAACATGAAGCACAAAATGTTCACAGTGCCTCGGTTTGTTCTAAGGTAAAAATTGCTATATCGTTCTATCTGTCACAAGCTTGTCAACAAGAAAGTACCTCGAAAGAACAGGAACAAAACGAAAAATTAAATGTGATATGAGCTTTTAGATAAACTATGAACACTAATTACACTCGAAAATATCTGCCTATGAGAGTCTTGATTGAAGGCAGAGGAGAAGGGGACGACAGAGGCTAAGATGGTTGGATGGCATCACTGATTCGATGGACATGAGTTTGAGCAAGCCCCTGGAGTTGGTGATGGACACGGAAGCCCAGCGTCCTGCAGGCCACGGGGTCCCAAAGAGTCAGACACGACTGAGCCACTGAACTGAACTGAACATACAATCGTTTCTCCAGGTGTTTTGGTTACCCGAGTTTCTATCCTGTGCTAAACTAAGTGACGACAGTGTACTGAAGAGCTGGGTCATTTCCAAATAAATTAAAGTTCTGAAACATTCACGCCTTGAAAGGACCTCCCTTTTACACAGAAACAAAAGAGATTTTTGACTATCCAATAAGAGTGTCTGGCACCATCCTGACATGTGAAACGTAAGAAAGCAATTTTTTTTGTTTTGTTTGGTTCTGATCTTGGGGGTGTGTGTGTGTGTGTGTGTGCGTGCGTGCGTGCGTGCGTGCGTGCGTGCGGGGGAGGGGAGGGGCGCTACTATCACTGATAGGTATGTTCACCAATCTGTCGAATGCCAATATAAAAGTCAGTTCTTGGTTGCTGAAGGGAAATGTATGACTTGGTATTAAAAGAAGGTATGTGGCATGAAATCGCATTTTCTGAAGGCAAACGACGTCGTTCTTTCTTCCAGGTGGCAGTTTCAGGATGGGAGAAGCAAAGGAATGGGTACAGAATGGGATAAGGAGGTTGTAGGGAAAGTGGACCCCCAGAAAAGAGTGTTGTGCCTAGCACAAGGTTTCTTGAGAGGTTGAACTGCCTTTGCTAATGGATTTTAAGTTTCTTTACCTCTTCCGTGATCTCTTCTAGGTTGACCTAGAACAGAAATCTTTTGTTAGCTTTGGCTAAGTGGAGAAGTATTGCTTCACGGTGACTTGTGTGATCCTACCTGACTGTTCTCAACCCTTTTGATATCTATGCACTGCTGCTGCTGCTGCTGCGAAGTCGTTTCAGTCGTGTCCGAGTCTGTGTGACCCCATGGACGGCAGCCCACCAGGCCCCGCAGTCCCTGGGGTTCTCCAGGCAAGAACACTGGAGTGGGTTGCCATGTCCTCCTCCAATGCATGAAAGTGAAATGTGAAAGTGAAGTCGCTCAGTCGTGCCCGACTCTGAGCGACCCCATGGACTGCAGCCTACCAGGCTCTTCCGTCCAGGAGATTTTCCAGGCAAGAGTACTGGAGTGGGGTGCCATTGCCTTCTCCCATATCTATTCACAAGCCTGCCTAAATCATTGACTTCTAGCCACCTTTGGGATGCCAATGCCCACCCACCCTTACCAGGCCGCAGAGGAGAGAAAACACTTACCACAGGAGGTCCGGGTAAGGAACAAGGAACTAACAAGCTCCCACCAACCAGGATTCTGCAGAGGTCAACAAGAGGTCAGCAAGAGATGGGAGACTGCAGTCCAGAGGTCCTAGCAACTTCCAGCGAGCAGCAAAGACCCAGCATAGTCAAAACGAATTCAATGTTACCCAAAACAAATAAATAAACGGACAGAAGTTCTTGGAACACATGACTGAGGTTAGGGGTGAGGCAGTACATGTATGTGCCAGGATACTCTTAAAGTATACTCTTAACGTAGATGAGGAGAACAAGGTAGGAGGAAAACTTACTGTTTGGTTCAGGTCGCTTCTGAGCCTTTTGGGGGAACCGACCTGAAGCCAGAGTCTAGCCGAAATACACAGGCTTTGAACATCGCTGAAGACCAACATTTCCTAAGGAAAAAACGCATTGCTTAGCTCAAGGTTTGTCTGGGAAATTCTTACACATCAGGAGATGGCTCCGAGGTGGATTTCTACAAAGAACATCCATGCAAAGGACAAGCCTGCACAGCTCTGTGCACATCTGCCCCCTCCCCCCCTCACAGCCAGCAGCATTTCCAAGTGACCTCCTAAGGCCTTCGCCAAACTACAGGGGCACCTCTGGGCTTCCTGTTTCCCTCATTTTTCGGAATCTTTTCTAAAAAAAAAGAAAAACAAAAAACAAATTAAAAAAAAAAAAAAAAACCCGCACATTTCTTCGTACAATGCCACAGTGGAAGGAACACAGGCCTTCAATATTAAGACCTAAATTTGCAAAAAACTTGGAGCTTGGTTTTTTGTTTTGTTTGGTTTTGTTTTGTTTGAATCAAACCACCACATCATTTAAAATTTTTACACGTTCTAATTATTCGGTTCCAAAACACCAAACTTGTACTGCACACGGTCCCCATGGAAAGGCCCCCTCAGCAGGACAGCCACAGATGCTGCCATGAAAGGGCAGCAGGGTGCCCTCCTCCCTTGTTTGCTGCCTGGGCGGCCACCGGGTTTTGAAACCCATGCACCCTACTAAGTTTCTAGGGTGCAATTCGTGGACCCTTCCCTTTCCCATCCCAGCAGGTGGTCAAGGGCCCGCTGGCCTCCAAAGTGCCAGAAGCAGGGCTGGGCCAGCCGGCCAGAGTTCAGGGTTCTGGCCCTTGGACTTGCAGCGGACACTCGGCTGCTTGGGAAAACCGCGCGGCTCTGACCTTTCAGCAAAGGGGTGGAGCGGTCAAGGCCTTGAGCCCAAAGGCGAGGCCTTTCTGCGACCGCCAGGTTGTGCCAACAGAGGGCGGACTACGTGGTTCCCTGCTCCACGCAGTCCCAGTTCCCTGACCTGTGGTCCGCACCCCTCCGCCGCGCCCACTGGATGCCGACCCTTGGGGACCCAGGAGCGCACGCAGTGGGCGTTCCCAGCCGCCACGGCGACCCCCGAGAGGACAACGGGGAAGCCCTCCCCCACCCCCGCCAGGAGCCGACCCCCGCCCCGCGCCGCCCCGCCCCTGCCATGCTCCCGGTGCCTTCCCAGCCGCAGTGGGGATCCCCGGAGCACAACTGGGACCGCCCCCCATCCCCGCCACGACCCGATTCCCGACCCGCGCCGCCCGGCTTCGCCCCGCCCCGGGCGCGCTCCCGGTGCGCTGCCCACCTTCACCACGGGCTCCCGGTGAGCCCCGCCCCCACGCCCGGTTCCAGGAGAGCCTCTGGGACCTCGCTCCCGCCGCCCGGTGAAACGGGAGGACAATCCATCCAGCCCACAGAGGCAATCCAAGCTGTCTAGAATTCAGGGATCCAACGAGGGCTACGGAAAGGAAAGACGACCTGACCTAGGAGGGCCATGATATTCTATAGAACCGGACAAAGTTGGTTTCCAAGGAAACTTGATTCCTTGGAACCCGGAAAGCTGGTTCTTTTCATATGCAATTCCAAACCCTGAGCTCCTTCCCAAAGCCTGCCTGGCCGCCAGCCCCACCCCCCACTCCCCAGAAAAAACGGCTCAAAGAAATCTTTTCCATCTCAGGCGGAAAACTGGAAGATGTCTTGTCTTGTCTGTCTGGATTGATGTCTGTGTCAGTGTGAGCCTTGTGATTTTTGATAATAGTGCTCAAGTTCTGAGTTCTTATTTCAATGGTCTCAAGACAAGGCAGCCCTTGCAAACCCAACTGCTTCCAATACAAGAAAACTTTGACCTCAGGGAATGTCAGAGTCCCGTGAACTGGGAACTAGTCAATATGAAATATCTAGTAGTTTTGTTTTTGCTCCTCTACTGTAGACATGTCTAAGAGTCATCAACATGAAGCACAAAATGTTCATAGTGCCTCGGTTTGTTCTAAGGTAAAAATTGCTATATCGTTCTATCTGTCACAAGCTTGTCAACGAGAAAGTACCTCGAAAGAACAGGAACAAAACGAAAAATTAAATGTGATATGAGCTTTTAGATAAACTATGAACACTAATTACACTCGAAAATATCTGCCTATGAGAGTCTTGATTGAAGGCAGAGGAGAAGGGGACGACAGAGGCTAAGATGGTTGGATGGCATCACTGATTCGATGGACATGAGTTTGAGCAAGCCCCTGGAGTTGGTGATGGACACGGAAGCCCAGCGTCCTGCAGGCCACGGGGTCCCAAAGAGTCAGACACGACTGAGCCACTGAACTGAACTGAACATACAATCGTTTCTCCAGGTGTTTTGGTTACCCGAGTTTCTATCCTGTGCTAAACTAAGTGACGACAGTGTACTGAAGAGCTGGGTCATTTCCAAATAAATTAAAGTTCTGAAACATTCACGCCTTGAAAGGACCTCCCTTTTACACAGAAACAAAAGAGATTTTTGACTATCCAATAAGAGTGTCTGGCACCATCCTGACATGTGAAACGTAAGAAAGCAATTTTTTTTTGTTTTGTTTGGTTCTGATCTTGGGTGTGTGTGTGTGTGTGTGTGTGTGTGTGTGTGTGCGTGCGTGCGGGGGAGGGGAGGGGCGCTACTATCACTGATAGGTATGTTCACCAATCTGTCGAATGCCAATATAAAAGTCAGTTCTTGGTTGCTGAAGGGAACTGTATGACTTGGTATTAAAAGAAGGTATGTGGCATGAAATCGCATTTTCTGAAGGAAAACGACGTCGTTCTTTCTTCCAGGTGGCAGTTTCAGGATGGGAGAAGCAAAGGAATGGGTACAGAATGGGATCAGGAGGTTGTAGGGAAAGTGGACCCCCAGAAAAGAGTGTTGTGCCTAGCACAAGGTTTCTTGAGAGGTTGAACTGCCTTTGCTAATGGATTTTAAGTTTCTTTACCTCTTCCGTGATCTCTTCTAGGTTGACCTAGAAGAGAAATCTTTTGTTAGCTTTGGCTAAGTGGAGAAGTATTGCTTCACGGTGACTTGTGTGATCCTACCTGACTGTTCTAAACCCTTTTGATATCTATGCACTGCTGCTGCTGCTGCTGCTGCTGCTGCTGCTGCGAAGTCGTTTCAGTCGTGTCCGAGTCTGTGTGACCCCATGGACGGCAGCCCACCAGGCCCCGCAGTCCCTGGGGTTCTCTAGGCAAGAACACTGGAGTGGGTTGCCATGTCCTCCTCCAATGCATGAAAGTGAAATGTGAAAGTGAAGTCGCTCAGTCGTGCCCGACTCTGAGCGACCCCATGGACTGCAGCCTACCAGGCTCTTCCGTCCATGAGATTTTCCAGGCAAGAGTACTGGAGTGGGGTGCCATTGCCTTCTCCCATATCTATTCACAAGCCTGCCTAAATCATTGACTTCTAGCCACCTTTGGGATGCCAATGCCCACCCACCCTTAGCAGGCCCCAGAGGAGAGAAAACACTTACCACAGGAGGTCCGGGTAAGGAACAAGGAACTAACAAGCTCCCACCAACCAGGATTCTGCAGAGGTCAACAAGAGGTCAGCAAGAGATGGGAGACTGCAGTCCAGAGGTCCTAGCAACTTCCAGCGAGCAGCAAAGACCCAGCATAGTCAAAACGAATTCAATGTTACCAAAACAAATAAATAAACGGACAGAAGTTCTTGGAACACATGACTGAGGCTAGGGGTGAGGCAGTACATGTATGTGCCAGGATACTCTTAAAGTATACTCTTAACGTAGATGAGGAGAACAAGGTAGGAGGAAAACTTACTGTTTGGTTCAGGTCGCTTCTGAGCCTTTTGGGGGAACCGACCTGAAGCCAGAGTCTAGCCGAAATACACAGGCTTTGAACATCGCTGAAGACCAACATTTCCTAAGGAAAAAACGCATTGCTTAGCTCAAGGTTTGTCTGGGAAATTCTTACACATCAGGAGATGGCTCCGAGGTGGATTTCTACAAAGAACATCCATGCAAAGGACAAGCCTGCACAGCTCTGTGCACATCTGCCCCCTCCCCCCCTCACAGCCAGCAGCATTTCCAAGTGACCTCCTAAGGCCTTCGCCAAACTACAGGGGCACCTCTGGGCTTCCTGTTTCCCTCATTTTTCGGAATCTTTTCTAAAAAAAAGAAAAACAAAAAGCAAATTAAAAAAAAAAAAAAAAACCCGCACATTTCTTCGTACAATGCCACAGTGGAAGGAACACAGGCCTTCAATATTAAGACCTAAATTTGCAAAAAACTTGGAGCTTGGTTTTTTGTTTTGTTTGGTTTTGTTTTGTTTGAATCAAACCACCACATCATTTAAAAGTTTTACACGTTCTAATTATTCGGTTCCAAAACACCAAACTTGTACTGCACACGGTCCCCATGGAAAGGCCCCCTCAGCAGGACAGCCACAGATGCTGCCATGAAAGGGCAGCAGGGTGCCCTCCTCCCTTGTTTGCTGCCTGGGCGGCCACCGGGTTTTGAAACCCATGCACCCTACTAAGTTTCTAGGGTGCAATTCGTGGACCCTTCCCTTTCCCATCCCAGCAGGTGGTCAAGGGCCCGCTGGCCTCCAAAGTGCCAGAAGCAGGGCTGGGCCAGCCGGCCAGAGTTCAGGGTTCTGGCCCTTGGACTTGCAGCGGACACTCGGCTGCTTGGGAAAACCGCGCGGCTCTGACCTTTCAGCAAAGGGGTGGAGCGGTCAAGGCCTTGAGCCCAAAGGCGAGGCCTTTCTGCGACCGCCAGGTTGTGCCAACAGAGGGCGGACTACGTGGTTCCCTGCTCCACGCAGTCCCAGTTCCCTGACCTGTGGTCCGCACCCCTCCGCCGCGCCCACTGGATGCCGATCCTTGGGGACCCAGGAGCGCACGCAATGTGCGTTCCCAGCCGCCATGGCGAACCCCGAGAGGACAACGGGGAACCCCTCCCCTACCCCCGCCAGGAGCCGACCCCCGCCCCGAGCCGCCCCGCCCCTGCCATGCTCCCGGTGCCTTCCCAGCCGCAGTGGGGATCCCCGGAGCACAACTGGGACCGCCCCCCATCCCCGCCACGACCCGATTCCCGACCCGCGCCGCCCGGCTTCGCCCCGCCCCGGGCTCGCTCCCGGTGCGCTGCCCACCTTCACCACGGGCTCCCGGTGAGCCCCGCCCCCACGCCCGGTTCCAGGAGAGCCTCTGGGACCTCGCTACCGCCACCCGCTGAAACGGGAGGACAATCCATCCAGCCCACAGAGGCAATCCAAGCTGTCTAGAATTCAGGGATCCAACGAGGACTACGGAAAGGAAAGATGACCTGACCTAGGAGGGCCATGATATTCTATAGAACCGGACAAAGTTGGTTTCCAAGGAAACTTGATTCCTTGGAACCCGGAAAGCTGGTTCTTTTCATATGCAATTCCAAACCATGAGCTCCTTTCCAAAGCCTGCCTGGCCGCCAGCCCCACCCCCACTCCCCAGAAAAAACGGCTCATAGAAATCTTTTCCATCTCAGGCGGAAAACTGGAAGATGTCTTGTCTGTATGTCTGGATTGATGTATGTGTCAGTGTGAGCCTTGTGATTTTTGATAATAGAGCTCAAGTTCTGAGTTCTTATTTCAATGGTCTCAAGACAAGGCAGCCCTTGCAAACCCAACTGCTGCCAATACAAGAAAACATTGACCTCAGAGAATTTCAGAGTCCCGTGAACTGGGAACCAGTCAATATTAAATATCTAGTAGTTTTGTTTTTGCTCCTCTACTGTAGACATGTCTAAGAGTCATCAACATGAAGCACAAAATGTTCATAGTGCCTCGCTTTATTCTAAGGTAAACATTGCTATATCGTTATATCTATCACGAACTTGTCAACAAGAAAGTACCTCGAAAGAACAGGAACAAAACGAAAAACTAAATGTGATATGAGCTTTTAGATAAACTATGAACACTAATTATACTCTAAAATATCTGTCTATGAGAGTCTTGATTGAAGGCAGAGGAGAAGGGGACGACAGAGGCTAAGATGGTTGAATGGCATCACTGATTCGATGGACATGAGTTTGAGCAAGCCCCTGGAGTTAGAGATGGACACAGAAGCCAGGCGTCCTGCAGGCCAAGGGGTCCGAAAGAGTCAGACACGACTGAGCAACTGAACTGAACTGAACTTACAATCATTTCTCCAGATGTTTTGGTTACCCGAGTTTCTATCCTGTGCTAAACTAAGTGACGACAGTGTACTGAAGAGCTGGGTGATTTCCAATTAAATTAAAGTTCTGACACATTCAGGCCTTGAAAGGACGTCCCTTTTACACAGAAACAAGGGCGGACTGCTCCACGCAGTCCCATTTCCCTTACCTGTGGTCCGCCCCTTCCACCGCGCCCTAGGATGCCGATCCTTGGGGCCCCAGGAGCGCACGCCATGGTCGTTCCCAGCCGCCATGGCGACCCCTGAGAGGCTCACTGACCTCGCCGTCGTACCTTGAGAAACCGCACACTGGGGCCGCGCTCGAGAACAACCCCGAGACTCCCCCGTCATCGCGAGATGAGGGCCGTCGTCTCCTGCATGGCCTAGAGACCAATCTCGCGACCTCTCTCCAAACGCCTCAGGAGCCTTGACTCGCTTTAGTCCACCCAGTGAGCTCCAAGAGAAACCCGTCGCGTTTGAGAGCAGAGCGGGTTTCTGTGCTTCTACTCGAGATGAATGCCTGTCTCCCCGGGTGCATCTGGAATGCAACCCCGAGATCCCTGTCGCCCGTGGAGAGGAACATTTGCTTCTGGACACAAGCCTAGATGAGGTCTATTGGCCTTGCAGTCACTCGAGAGAAATCCCCAGCTTTCCTTCGCAACTCGAATGGAAGATTGGACTTCCCTGGGCCAACACAAGAGGCATCCTGAATTCCCCGTCGTAATTCGAGAATCCTGCTACACCTCGAGAAAAACCACGTGGTTCCCCCATCATCGCAAGATATAGCCCTGTGCCGCTACAGCGTCTCAGGAGAAGTCCCACTTTAGGAATTGGAGTTCGAAACGGTACTTGTCACCCTTGATGCGACCCACAAAGTGCCCCGACATCCCGGTCTCACTCGAGAGGAACACGGAAGTTTTCCGGCACCACTTCCTCTGAGCCGCTTCTACCCTCCTGATCTGGACAGGAGGGTCGACTCCCCTATTTGTCTAGAAGGAGTTCCCGACCTTCCTGTCGCACCTCAGGATGAGGCCGGTCTCACGACGACATTCCAGACGTGGCCTCGTGGGTGGTTCCACATTCCGAAGGACCCCGATTTCCCGGTCCCCTCTTGATAAGAACCCGATGCCCGGACACCTCTTCGAACTCCACCCTGTGAGTGAAGTCAACACGAAGGGGTAGTGACTCGCCCGTGCATCGTCGGGAAAAAACCCCCAGGTTCCAAATACCACTCGACAAGTGGCCTGTCTCCCCGGGAACACCTCGAGAGGCAAACGGAGTTCCATGCCTCAACACAAGACGAGGCCTGACTCTCCTTTCCCAAGTCTGCAGGGACCCTGGGATCGGAGTCTGAAATCAGAGGAACCCTGAGGTTCCTGCCTCAACTGGAGATGAGGCCCTCTTCCAATGCACCAAACCCAGTGGAGTGCCGAGAGGCCCCTCCCACCTCCAGTTTCCCTGACTTCTAAGAGCCACCATGAGAAGCCCCCTGAGGTCACCTGCACAAGTCGAGGGAACCCAGGGTGTCCTGCCTCAACCCGAGAAAGACCTCGAGAGACCTTCTTCAACACGTCTCGAGACCAGATTCCCCTACTATGACTTGACAGCAATGACGCGCTCCCCCTCGCAACTCGCATGGAGACCCGACTTCCCTGGCGCCCCATGAGAGGCTCACTGACCTCGCGTCGTACCTATGGAGAAACCGCACACTGGGGCCGCTGCTCGAGAACAACCCCGAGCCTCCCCCTCATCGCGACTTGAGGGCCTTCGTCTCCTGTATGGCCTAGAGACCAATCTCTCGACCTCTCTCCAAACGCCTCAGGAGGCTTGACTCCCTTTAGTCCACCCAGTGAGCTCCAAGAGATACCCGTCGCGACTCAAGAGCAGAGCGGGGTTCTTTGCTTCCACTCGAGATGGATGCCTGTCTCCCCGGGTGCGTCTGGAATGCAACCCCGAGATCCCTTTCGCCCCTGGAGAGGAACATTGGCTTCTGGACACAAGCCTAGATGAGGTCTATTGGCCCTGCAGTCACTCGAGAGCAATCCCCAGCTTTCCTTCGCAACTCGAATGGAAGATTGGACTTCCCTGGGCCAACACAAGAGGCATCCTGAATTCCCCGTCGTAACTCGAGAATCCCGCTGCAACTCGAGAAAATCCACGTGGTTCCCCCGTCATCGCAAGATGAAGCCCTTTCCCGCTACAGTGTCTCAGGAGAAGTCCCACGTTAGGTATTGGAGGTCGAAACGGTACTTGGCACCCTTGATGCGACCCACAAAGTGCCCCGACATCCCGGTCTCCCTCAAGAGGAACACCGAGGTTTTCCCGCACCACTTCCTCTGAGCCCCTTCTACCCTCCTGATCTGGACAGGAGGGTCGACTCCCCTGCTTTGTCTGGAAGGGGTTCCCGACCTTCCGGTCGCACCTCAGGATGAGGCCGGTCTCACGACGACATTCCAGACGTGGCCTCGTGGGTGGTTCCACATTCCGAAGGACCCCGATTTCCCGGTCCACTCTTGATAAGAACCCGATGCCCGGACACCTCTTCGAACTCCACCCTGTGAATGAAGTCAACACGAAGGGGCAGTGACTCGCCCGTGCATCGTCGGGAAAAGACCCCCAGGTTCCAAATACCGCTCGACAAGTGGCCTGTCTCCCCGGGAACACCTCGAGAGGCAAGCGGAGTTCCATGCCTCAACCCAAGACGAGGCCTGACTCTCCTGTCCCAAGTCTGCAGGGACCTTGCGATCGGAGTCTGAAGTCAGAGGAACCCTGAGGTTCCTGCCTCAACTGGAGATGAGGCCCTCTTCCAATGCACCAAACCCAGTGGAGTGCCGAGAGGCCCCTCCCACCTCCAGTTTCCCTGACTTCTCAGAGCCACCATGAGAAGCCCCCTGAGGTCACCTGCACAAGTCGAGGGACCCCAGGGTGTCCTGCCTCAACCCGAGAAAGACCTCGAGAGACCTTCTTCAACACGTCTCGAGGCCAGATTCCCCTACTATGACTTGAGAGTAAAGACGCGCTCCCCCTCGCCATTCGCATGGAGACCCGACTTCCTTGCCGCCCCACGAGAGGCTCACTGACCTCGCCGTCGTACCTCGCGAGAAACCGCACACTGGGGCCGCCCGCTCGAGAACAACCCCGAGCCTCCCCCGTCATCGCGACTTGAGGGCCTTCGTCTCCTGTATGGCCTAGAGACCAGTCTCTCGAC